>NC_083461.1:29075992-29240992 GCF_030014155.1 Tachysurus vachellii | reverse complement strand
TCCCACTGCACATGACCCGATGTCCCACTGCACAAGACCCGATGTCCCAATGCACAAGACCCGATGTCCCACTGTACAAGAAACGATGTCCCACTGCTATGGACCTTCCGATGTCCCACTGCACATGACCCGATGTCCCACTGCACAAGACCCGATGTCCCACTGCACAAGACCCGATGTCCCACTGTACAAGAAACGATGTCCCACTGCACAAGACCCGATGTCCCGCTACACAAGACCCGATGTCCCGCTGCACAAGACCCGATGTCCCGCTGCACAAGACCCGATGTCCCGCTGCACAAGACCCGATGTCCCGCTACACAAGACCCGATGTCCCGCTACACAAGACCCAATGTCCCGCTACACAAGACCCAATGTCCCGCTACACAAGACCCGATGTCCCGCTGCACAAGACCCGATGTCCCGCTGCACAAGACCCGATGTCCCGCTGCACAAGACCCGATGTCCCGCTGCACAAGACCCGATGTCCCGCTGCACAAGACCCACTACTCAAGACCCGATGTCCCACTGTACAAGACCCGATGTCCCACTGCACAAGAAACGATGTCCCGCTGCACAAGACCCGATGTCCCACTGCACAAGACCCACTACTCAAGACCCGATGTCCCGCTGCACAAGACCCGATGTCCCACTGCACAAGACCCACTACTCAAGACCCGATGTCCCGCTGCACAAGACCCGATGTCCCACTGCACAAGACCCACTACTCAAGACCCGATGTCCCGCTGTACAAGACCCGATGTCCCGCTGCACAAGACCCGATGTCCCGCTGCACAAGACCCGATGTCCCGCTGCACAAGACCCGATGTCCCGCTGCACAAGACCCGATGTCCCGCTGCACAAGACCCGATGTCCCGCTACACAAGACCCGATGTCCCGCTACACAAGACCCGATGTCCCGCTGCACAAGACCCGATGTCCCGCTGCACAAGACCCGATGTCCCACTGCACAAGACCCACTACTCAAGACCCGATGTCCCGCTGCACAAGACCCGATGTCCCACTGCACAAGACCCACTACTCAAGACCCGATGTCCCGCTGTACAAGACCCGATGTCCCGCTGCACAAGACCCGATGTCCCGCTGCACAAGACCCGATGTCCCGCTGCACAAGACCCGATGTCCCGCTGCACAAGACCCGATGTCCCGCTGCACAAGACCCGATGTCCCGCTGCACAAGACCCGATGTCCCGCTGCACAAGACCCGATGTCCCGCTGCACAAGACCCGATGTCCCGCTACACAAGACCCGATGTCCCGCTACACAAGACCCGATGTCCCGCTGCACAAGACCCGATGTCCCGCTGCACAAGACCCGATGTCCCGCTGCACAAGACCCGATGTCCCGCTGCACAAGACCCGATGTCCCGCTGCACAAGACCCGATGTCCCGCTGCACAAGACCCGATGTCCCGCTACACAAGACCCGATGTCCCGCTACACAAGACCCGATGTCCCGCTACACAAGACCCGATGTCCCGCTGCACAAGACCCGATGTCCCGCTACACAAGACCCGATGTCCCGCTACACAAGACCCGATGCTCCATTCCAATTAGAATAGTGTTTTTTTGCTAATGCTAATGCTAGCTGGCTAACGTTGCTAGCTTCTCAATATTCACTACAGCTTTCTTAGTAAGATTTGTCCACCAAAAGACAGTTAATTCTTAAATCCTTACCTGTTAATTACGCTGAAAATCTGTTTATTCCAGGAACGTGTGCAGTTTAAATGTCTGTAAGTGACAAATCATTCGCTTGTTCAGGACAATAATAAAGCTCCAACACAAGACAGGCACTTATTTCCAGGGATTTCAGTACAGCGTAACAGATATTGCGTCATCAGGTAGGCGTGGCCTATTTGATAATCTAACCCTATCCCTAACACTAACCATAACCGGAGTTTTGGTTGTTTATTTGTTTTATAAAATAAATGAACCTGTATGACTGTTTTGTAATTCGTAGTATGCTGTTTTATTTTTTTTGAAAGAAGGCGTTTTTCTAAGACCTCCGGAAACACGCCCACTTTACGTCGTGGTAACGAAACCCCTGGAATTTAGTGCCTGCCTCCAACACAGACAGAGGTGCCGGAAACAAACAGACGGAGACATTCTCTGTGTCAAAGCTGCGCAATAATTATGCAGGTCTCTGTGCGCCATTGTTCTTAGGTATTGACATACGCCAACACGTCCGCCATATTGAAAAGGTCAATTTTTATAAATATGTACTGTACATATTTATTATTTTAGTCTATTGAGACACGCCGGTCCGCCCCCACTTTAAAATTAATTTGAATTCGAAACGTGTGATTTGTTACCGACATACAACATTTCTAAAGAAACTAATCATTCAACATAATTGATTAAATTTCCTCCAGGATCAATAAAGTATCTATCTATCTATCTATCTATCTATCTATCTATCTATCTATCTATCTATCTATCTATCTATCTAAAACTAATATGGTTGAGGTTGCATTGTCACCTCACAACTAGAGGATCCTTGGTATAATCATGAGCTCCAAGGACACTCCACTTCCTCCCACTTCTCTAAACTCCTGAAATTTGCAGATGATACTACGCTCTTCACCTGGAGGAGGTAAAGCTCGGGTGCTATGGTGCAGTCAGAACAGCCTAGAGCTAAACAGCCTCAAAACTGTGGAGATGATAGTGGACTTTAGGAAAGACACCTCAACACTACTCCCCCTCACAATACAGACCTGTGCCATATGTGGGGACCTTCAAGTTTCTGTGCATTAACATTTCCCAAGACCTGAAATGGGATTGCAACATAAACTCCTTCATCAAAAAGGCCCAGCAGAGGATGTACATTCTACATCAATTAAGGATGTACGGTCTGCCACAGGAGCTGTTGATGCGCTTCTACACTGCAGTCATTGAATCTGTCCTGTGCACATCCATCACCATCTAACCCTAAACACCACCGCTTTCAGCTTCTCCCTTCTGGAAGGCACTACAGAGCTTTGTTTACCAAAACTGCCAGACACAGGAACAGTTTCTTTCCCCAGGCCCCTTATCACCCTGATTAACAACACACCATAATTATATTCCCTGTTTCATAGTACTGTCAGTCATCACATCATCTGTATATGTTACACACTACTGCTGCTGTATATTATGCAAAAAGCATAATATTACACAATACTGTTATTTGCACTACCATGCACTCTCACACTTTATGTACATAACTGATCTGTTACTGTATTCATATTTAATACTTGTAATGTCTATTGTATCACATCTGTATTGTCTTGTCTTGTATGGTGTTACTTATGTCTGTATTGTCTTGTATAGTATAGTGTTACTTATGTCTGTATTGTCTTGTATAGTATAGTGTTATTTATGTCTGTAATATCTTGTCTTGTATAGTATAGTGTTATTTATGTCTGTAATATCTTGTATAGTATAGTGTTATTTATGCCTGTATTGTCTTGTATAGTATAGTGTTATTTATGTCTGTATTGTCTTGTATAGATCAGGATGATCACTGGCAGACGTAAAGCACCTTGGAGAAACACAACAGCTGTACAGAGCATGAAAAGAACATGCAGAAAAGCTGAACGTATGTGGCGGAAAACAAAACATGAAGTACATTATAGCATCTATAAGGACAGTCTTTGTGCTTTCAATGTAGAACTAGGCACAGCTAGACAGATCTTCTTCTCAAACATTATAAACAACAACATACACAACACTTGCACTCTTTTTTCTACTGTAGAGAGACTAACAAACCCCCCAAATCAAGTTCCTAGTGAAATGCTCTCTGACAACAAGTGCAATGAGTTTGCAACCTTTTTCTCTGAGAAAATCAGTAATATCAGAATGGCAATCAATACGGCCTCATATTGTAATGTGGTCAGTCAGACCTCATTACAACAACCTGAAAAATTTGTCATTTTCTCAGAATTTGACATAATTGATATAAAAACCTTGGAAGAAACAGTACAACATCTTAAAGCATCAACTTGCAGCCTTGACACCCTCCCCACATCCTTTCTCAAAAAGGTACTTAACTGCTTAGAAACTGACCTCTTAAAAATAGTAAATACCTCTCTGCTCACAGGCACTTTTCCAGAGTCCCTAAAAACGGCAGTTGTTAAGCCTCTCCTAAAAAAGAGTAACCTAGACAAAACCATACTTAGCAACTACAGACCAATCTCAAATCTTCCTTTATAGGCAAATGTCAATCAGCTGAACAAATTCTTAAACTCAAATGGCTATCTGGACAATTTTCAATCTGCTTTCCGCCAGCATCACAGCACAGAGGCAGTGCTCATAAAGATAATAAATGATATTCGCTTAAACTCTGATTCGGGTAAAATATCACTGCTGGTGCTACTAGATTTTAGTGCTGCCTTTGACACGGTAGATCACACCATATTCTTACATAGACTGGAAAACTGGGTAGGGCTTTCTGGGATGGTCCTCAAATGGTTTAAATCATACCTAAAAGGGAGAGGTTACTATGTGAACATAGGTAACCATAAATCTGAGTGGACATCCATGACATGTGGAGTGCCACAGGGCTCAATTCTTGCACCGCTTCTCTTTAATTTGTATATGCTTCCAATTGGTCAAATAATGAAAAAGAACCAAATTGCTTACCACAGCTATGCAGATGACACCCAGATATACTTAGCCCTGTCCCCTAATGACTACAGCCCCAATGAATCTCTATGTAAGTGCATTGATGAAATTAACAGTTGGATGCGTCAAAACTTCCTCCAGTTAAACAATGACAAAACCGGTCATTGTATTCAGAAAAAAAAATGAAACTCTCAAGGTTAACACACACCTTGACTCTAGGGGTCTAAAGACACAAAATAAAGTCAGAAATCTTGGTGTAATTTTAGAGTCTGACCTTAATTTCAGCAGTCATGTGAAAGGCGATAAGCAAATCAGCTTACTACCATCTCAGAAATATAGCCAGAATTAGATGTTTTGTCTCAAGACAGGACTTAGAGAAACTTGTTCATGCTTTCATCACCAGCAGGGTGGATTATTGCAATGGACTCCTTACTGGGATCCCAAAAAGACCATTAGACAGCTGCAGCTCATACAGAACGCTGCTGCCAGAATTCTGACCAGAACCAAAAAATCTGAGCACATCACTCCAGTCCTCAGGTCCTTACACTGGCTTCCAGTTACATTTAGAATAGATTTGAAAGTATTGTTACTCGTTTATAAATCACTTCATGGCTTAGGACCGAAATACATTACAGATATGCTAATTGAATATAAACCAAGCAGACTACTCGGATCATTAGGATCAGGTCAGTTAGAGATACCAAGGGTTCACTCAAAACAAGGTGCGTCAGCATTTAGTTATTATGCCACCTATAGCTGGAATCAGCTTCCAGAAGAGATCAGATGTGCTTCAACAGATTAAAAACACATCTGTTTAACTCTGCATTTACTAAATGAGCACTGCGCTGCTTCACAATGACTGCACTTTTTATCCAAATCACTTTTTACTCCTGTTTTATTATTTTTAACATATTTTAAACTGTTTTTATTAAAATCACATTTTTTTAATTGTTCTTTGTTTTTATTATGATTTTATCGTGTGTCTCTTATTTTTACATAATATTTTTTTCTCTCTTATAAATTATTTTCTAATTTCTATGTAAAGCACGAAGGTGAATCCAGAAGGTGGATCCAATTATGCTAATAAAACCCTGACCAGAATAGAGTGGTTACTGAAGATGAATGAATAAATGAATGAATAAATTAATAAATTAATTAATATACATTTTTGATATCTAACAGCCTTGTTACTCATCAATACTAGCAACACGGTGATATGTAGTCTAAAAAAAACTAGATAAGTATGTGTACATTTACCAGACACCTTTATACACAGTGACTTACAATGTGGGGTTAAGGAATACAATTGAGTGTTAAGGGCCTTGCTCAGGGGCCCAGCAGTGGCAGCTTGGTGAACCTGGGATTCAAACTCAGGACCTTCTGGTCAATAATCCAACACCTTATCCAGTAGGCTACCATATCCCCACATAAATGTATTAAAGATGTGTCATGATAATTGGATTGGATTCATAGACATAGACCTCGCATTGAGTCGATTACAAACTGCAAGTGTTGACAAAACAGTAAATAACCGGTTGTGAAAAATATCAGTTTACTAATATCAGAGGAGTAGAGAATAAAAAAACTATTTTTAATTTCCATAACAGGAAGCAACAATAATAAATAATATTAAATGACAATCACATAAAAACACAGCCACCAAATTTTACCTCCAGCGTCACAAATAAAATAAAAATCAGTAGTTTCTCCCCAGGCAGGTCGACACAAAATAGTGAAAAATATATAATACTGTACTATTTAGAACGTTATTACACCCAGGACCTGTGTATGTACTGATAATTTGTACTGATAATACTGAATTTTACAGTTTGTATTCCATGTGTACAAAATAGCAACAAAGGTTTTTATTATTAATATCCAAATGCTGTTTATTTTAAAAAGAGGTAAAAAAAAAAAAAAAAAAAAAAACATGCAAAATGTGCAAGCAGGAGCTGGTTTTAAACAACAGACCTGCGCACAGATCTGGTGTCATGATTCAAGTCAATGAGCTATTTTGGGGAATCTGCCCCCTCCAACATGGCGACGAAGCTGACGTATTTAGAGTACTGTTCGCGACAGTCGCCTGTGCCGGAAATACATCGTTTGCACCATTCTCTGTGTCAAAACTCCGCACAACTTACGCAGGCATCTTGTTTAGTAAACTCGTTGCGGTTTTATGACGTGATATTAAAACATTTTATCAGTTTAATCAATAATTTATTTTAATCAACAATTCGTTAGGTTGATCAATTCATATTTAAAATAATTCTACGATATTTTATTATTTTCCCTCCTCAAGACTACTATGTTGTTTTGCACTTTTCTACATTGCCTTGATGGACAATATTTATTTTTGCAACCACTAAATCTACTTCTACTTTCCCATTAAGGGTCGTCACCACAGTGAATCATCTGTTCCCACCTCACTATATCCTCATCATTATCTTCTCTCGCACCAATTACCTTCATGTCCTCATTTAACACATCATTTATCTCCTCTTTGTTCTTCCTCTTGACCTCTTACCTGGCAGCTCCATCTCCAACATCCTTCTACCAATATAACCATCTCCCTCCTCTGTACATGTCCAAACCATGTCTATCCTCTCTGACCTTGTCCCCAAAACAGCCAACCTGATCTGTCCCTCTGATGTGCTCGTTCCTAATCCTGTCCATACTCGTCACTCCTAAAGAGAACCTCAACATCCTTATCCCTGCTACAGTACCTCCATCTCTACCTCATGTCTTTTCCTCACTGCTACAGTCTCTAACCCATACAGCAGAGCTGCTCTCACTACTGTTTTCTACACCTTTCCTTTGATACTTGTTGTCACTCTTCTGTCACACACAACACTCCTGACACTCTTCTGTCACACACAACACTCCTGACACTCTTCTGTCACACACACAACACTCCTGACACTCTTCTGTCACACATACAACACTCCTGACACTCTTCTGTCACACACAACACTCCTGACACTCTTCTGTCACACACAACTCTTCTGTGTCACACACACAACACTCCTGACACTCTTCTGTCACACATACAACACTCCTGACACTCTTCTGTCACACACACAACACTCCTGACTCTCTTCTGTGTCACACACACAACACTCCTGACACTCTTCTGTCACACACAACACTCCTGACACTCTTCTGTCACACACAACACTGCTGACACTTTTCTGTCACACACACAACACTCCTGACACTCTTCTGTCACACACAACACTGCTGACACTTTTCTGTCAAACACACAACACTCCTGACACTCTTCTGTCACTCACAACACTGCTGACACTCTTCTGTCACACACACAACACTCCTGACACTCTTCTGTCACAAACACAACACTCCTGACACTCCTCTGTCACACACCACACTCCTGACACACTTCTGTCACACACACAACACTCCTGACACTCTTCTGTCACACACACAACACTCCTGACACTTTTCTGTCACGCACACAACACTCCTGACTCTCTTCTGTCATGCACAACACTCCAGACACTCTTCTGTAACACACACAACACTCCTGACACTCTTCTGTCACACACACAACACTCCTGACACTCTTCTGTCACACACAACACTCCTGACACTCTTCTGTCACAAACACAACACTCCTGACACTCTTGTGTCACACACACAACACTCCTGACACTCTTCTGTCAAACACACAACACTCCAGACACTCTTCTGTAACACACACAACACTCCTGACACTCGTCACACACAACACTCCTGACACTCTTGTGTCACACACAACACTCCTGACACTCTTCTGTCACACATAACGCACCTGACACACTTCTGTGTGTCTTCACCTTCAAGACCTCAGCCCTCTGTAACATCAGTGTTCTACTTCCCTTCCTCTCATTCATACACATGTATTCTACTCTCACTATAGATCACAATGTCATCCACAAACATCACTGTCCATGGTGATTCCTGTCTGACTTCATTAGTCAACCTGTCCATCACCATAGCAAACAAGAAGGGACTTAAAGCTTATCCTTGATGTAGCCCCACCTCCACCTTGAACTCCAATGTCTGACCTACAGTCTGACCTATCTCACTGCTGTCATACTCCTCTCATACATACACTAAACTACTCTAACGTGCTTCTCTGCCACTCCTAATACTCATTCTCATACAGTACCATAGCTCCTCTCTCGGCACCCTGTCATATGTTCTCTCTAAATCCACAGTGCAGCTCCTTTTGACCATCTCGGTACTTCTGCCACTAGGTGGCATTATGTTTTATTTTTTTTTTGTCTTCTTTTCTTTACATACGAATAAAAATACATACACATTTGAAAAAGATAGCCAGACAGACAGCCAGACAAACAGACAGACAGCCAGACAAACAGACAGTCAGACAGACAGTCAGGCAGGCAGGCAGGCAGACAAACAAACAGACAGACAGACAGACAGAGAGATGCTATAAGTGTGTATTATGTACAACAATAACCAGGATAATATACAATATATGTACAGAGATTATACATAATATAGAGGTCATCAGTGTAGCGGACGTCGGTAGATTTATGGTTGTGGAAACAATACTGACCCTCAACATGCTGGTTCTGGTACGAAAGAAAAGATAAAATAAGACAGAACTTTATCAATGCAAGAGAAGTGAATAGAAATGAAAATATGCTACAGATACAAAATGTACAATAATACAATATTGATTATATTAATTAATGTTACTAAGTTTACTGTTTTGTTAATTATTAATAAGTTAATAACACCAAAGTATGTTTATTACTTTAAGAATAATGGCAGAAAGTGAATGCAAGGTTCACCTTAAAACTCATCTGTGAACAACACAATTTCTGGGCATGTGTTGCATGTTAACAATAGTCTTAAATGAAAATCCTGATTCATTTTTTTTTGTTTGTTTTGTTTTTTCTTTTAATCAAACGATCCACTTAAAATTGACATGTAACTCAATTTTACTGTTTTGTTTACTGTTGTTTGTTAAGTTTTGTTTATCACACTGTGAATTAATATTGCAATGATTTGATGCAAATGAGTCCTCATATTTGTATTTTAACATCCAGGTGAATTCATGATAAATTTAGCAAATGGTAGTTTGTCACAGAGGAATGAAGGAAACAAAACGTTGACTGGACCTGATACAATCTCGTAAATGCTAACAATGGAAGTAAAGTTCCTGCTTCGCCCTGACCAGGAATTTTTTGGTTGCCCTTTATCACATGTTCGGATCAACGTCTTTCTGTCTGCCTTGACACGTCTGGTATAAAACAGGTTTGAAGACAAAAGGATACTGACATTTCTATAAGTGACACAGAATGCTTGGGCTTTATTCATCAGGGTTTGATTAGGGTCCCACCCATATCTTACTGTTATCATTTAAGTAACTCATATAAAGATTTAAATAGCAAAGACATAAATAGCTTATAAAGATTATATGATTGTAATAATTATAAAGACATGGTTTGCTCCAGGGATGTTATAAGGCTACTTAAAAACAAACCAATAAAGGAAAGAAACAAAGAAATAAATGACATGAAATGTCAGTTTTGATTTTAAAATTGAATTCAAAAGAAAATGATGCTTCAGTACAATTCTGGTGTTATGAATTTGGAGTGAAGACATTGAAAATAAAGTGAAAACCAGTCACACCCTCATTCTAATTGTGTGTGAAAAAAAACCCTGAGGATTTAAAACAGTATATAAAGAGTGTTTAAATAAAATAAATGAAATAACTGTTCAGACTGCACATCACATCCAAACATCTTCCCATAACCCTGAGTGATTCAAAATAGTAAATCCAGTACATTTGTTAACAAAATAAAATGATGACGTGACATACAGCTAAGTATGGTGACCTACAGTATACTCAGAATTCATTCTCTGTATTTAACCCATCCAAAGTGAACACACACAGCAGTGAACACACACACCATGAACACACACCTGGAGCAGTGGGCAGCCATTTATGCTGCGGCGCCCGGGGAACAGTTGAGGGGTTCGGTGCCTTGCTCAAGGGCACCTCAGTCGTGGTATTGCCAGCCCGAGACTCAAACCCACAACCTTAGGGTTAGGAGTCAAACTCTCTAACCATTAGGCCACGACTTTCCCAAAAATGCAAGGTATATTACAAAGGTACATTTCATCTAGAGGGAATTCATTTAAAGTACCTTAAGGACTGCGGATGTACATTGTAATACATTCATTCATTTTCTACCGCTTATCCGAACTACCTCGTGTCACGGGGAGCCTGTGCCTATCTCAGGCGTCATCGGGCATCAAGGCAGGATACACCCTGGACGGAGTGCCAACCCATCGCAGGGCACACACTCTCATTCACTCACGCAATCACACACTACGGACAATTTTCCAGAGATGCCAATCAACCTACCATGCATGTCTTTGGACCGGGGGAGGAAACCGGAGTACCCGGAGGAAACCCCCGAGACACGGGGAGAACATGCAAACTCCACACACACAAGGCGGAGGCGGGAATCGAACCCCAACCCTGGAGGTGTGAGGCGAACGTGCTAACCACTAAGCCACCGTGCCCCCCCATTGTAATACATTTTTAGAGAAATGTTTAAAAGAGACACCAGCTACACCTTAAATGCAAGGCATGCATTTCTTTTCACACACTCTCTCTCTCTCTCTCTCCCTCTCTCTCTCTGTCAGTCTCTGAAGTGATCAGTCGTCATTCTTGCTTATCATGTACCTGTTCTCATCAGTTGTTGACATACACACACACAGGTGTGACGCACATGTCGTGTCTGACCTGCTGAATATTCAATTTATATGCACATCAGATAACCACTGAATAGACAAGCATCCTTTTAGAAATTGCTTCACACATTAGCAGATAAATTTTAGTGACAAGCACGTAGCTCAGAACAGTACCAGGAAGAAAGAATTAGTGCAATTAAATACACTGCCAAAATATTTAATAGAATTATGGTTTGCACAAGGAAGTTAAGCACTGGGGGAGGATGACATTTCCCAGATGTGCAGTTAAATACATGTAAACCAATGTTTTAGTTATGAGCACAAAGAACTGTATAATCAGTGTCTAATTTAAAGAGGATGAAGTACTACCAAGAAGAACCAACGGGAAGCTTAAAATAATCCTTAAAGCCTCCAACAAAAAATTAAAGTGAAATTCAAAAAGGATTCATTTCACATTTTAGAGCTGATTTGGGGTTTAAGACTATTAAACTATTTTTTTCTGGAAATATTATTCAGTCTCTGTAAGTTTACTTGTCATGTGCATAACTAATGATATGTAATTTGACAATGAATTAATTAGGAAAGAATCAAATACTGAGCAGGAGATTCCCAAATAATTAGAATGGACAAATTTAAAAATCATAAGCAAGCTGTCGCAGAGAGCTGACATACATTTGTGGGCACATACTGTATGATGATTCTGAGTCTGTTTATGACACTGATTCTGGTTATGATTCTTATTCTGTTTATAATATTGACTCTGTTTATGATACTGATTCTTGTTATGATTTAGATTCAGTTTATTGAATTGATTCTGTTTATGATACTGATTCTGGTTATGATTCTCATTCTGATTCAAGTTATGATTTTGATTC
This sequence comes from Tachysurus vachellii, assembly GCF_030014155.1. Classification (NCBI taxonomy): domain Eukaryota; kingdom Metazoa; phylum Chordata; class Actinopteri; order Siluriformes; family Bagridae; genus Tachysurus; species Tachysurus vachellii. The sequence goes on along the minus strand of NC_083461.1, from coordinate 29,228,764 downwards.
AGTTCTTGATTCAGATTCTCTTTTATGATTCTGATTTATAATACTGAATCTTTATGATTCTGATTCTGTATATGATACTGAATCTTTTGTGGTTCTGATTATATTTATAATACTTTTATGATATAATATTTTTTCAACCAGTTTAAATCATAGCATTCCCTTCGAACATTTTATGTTTTATGGATGCACAAATGCAAAATTCCTTTTGTCCATCACCATGAGGTTGTGCTTAAAAAATTAAAACCACTAATTGATAAACTAGTTGATAAACTATGCCATTCAGAAACTGAAAAATTAAACCGATTAGACTGGATTATTACAAATACTGGATAGTCACACCTTAAACTGGTTTGGTTAGGACATACAGGAGAAGGAGAAAAAAGCTGCATAAAGGAGTAATGACTATCTAAGCAGTGATTATATGAGAGAAGATGATTGACAATAAAAAAAGAGCCAGTAGTATACAGTAGATTCTCATGAGTTTATTTGAAAATAAAGTGCTGCATTCAATGCTAGCACAATATACCACAAATCTTATTTTAAGAAAAACAGAAAATATAGAAAGATACACACTGCAGTATATATATATATATATATATATATATATATATATATATATATATATATATATATATATATATATATTTATTTATAGTGATGAGCACCTTACACAAGAATTTTTGTAAAGTGCACCAGTTTATAGAACTTACAGTATAAATAACATATTTTCTCCTTCATTGCTTTGTATATTAAGAAAGAACTCCAGGTTAAGACACGTATTGAATCCAGTCAAACCACAATTCTGTATTTTACAGAACAGTTCATTTATGTGTTGATGTGTTCATTCATGCTAAATTAATTTTGACTAAAACATAATTTAAGACATCGTCTGGATTATATTTAATCATTTGCAGAAACCTGTAATACTTTGGAAAGTATTTTAAGCCAAAGCCAAAGCGTGCATTTAATGTCACATGCATCACTAAAGCTGGTTTGATAGTAAAAATATACAGTACTTACTCATGTTAACTTAGATCTATCATAGAATAGTTTCCATTTGATAAATACAATTCCATCACTGTAAATTCGACTCCAGGATTGAGTAATCCGCAATCAAAAACAAATAATATGTTACACTGACCAAACCATATCATTGCACATTCATACAGGTTGGCAGATTCTTATAATGCTCTTCCTATTGTACATTTTACGCATACACATTATTTAAAATCTTAGCTCGGTATATTCGCATGATTCATTGAGGGAACAGGAGAGTCAAACTTGGTCATGGTTCTCATTCTGAGAGGAGGATGTGGTTTAGCATCAGCTGGACCGTGTGAACAGAAGCGACACAGCCACCATGAAGCACGCCATGAGCACACTGATCTTGCTGCTGACATCACCCGAATTAAATACTGTTGAAATAAAACAGAAATGACTTGTTACAACAAAAGGCACTATGATAACAACAATACAGAATGATCAGTTGTTAAATATAAATGAAAGGTGTGTTCTCTAATGCTCAGGACCAGGACCATGATGACTTATCAGTTGGACAGTATACCGTGATACAGTGATTTATAATTTGAACTTTAAACACTGAAATAACATTTCCCCAATGTATCGAAGTTCTTCCGAGTTCTCAATGCTTATCGGTCAGAAATCGTCAATTAAATCTGACATTCTGACTAATAGGTTATTGTTTTTGAATCTAATTTTGTTTTTTGTTTTTGAACTTGTCTGGCGAGCTGTCATAATGTTAGATATAAGGATTCATGGTTAAAAAGTATGAAATGTCATTGATTTATAAACTACAAATTGCAGTCTCTGGCTAAATTCCTGTAATGTTAAAGCGTGTAATAACAGTTACTCTGCTTTGTACAGGGTCATGCTACAACACCCTGTCACAGGATATTATATTATTGAATATCCCTAAGTGTTTTATTCCAAGCATGGTTATTTCTTACTACATAAAATATGTATGTACTACTTACCCGTGCCATTCACTGTGATACTGGTGATGTAGATCTGAAAAGGAAGGGTGCCACTTTTGGCTGCTCGAAACATAGTTTCAGCAATTTGGGTGGTGTTGGGATTTCCAGCAGAGCTGTTAAAAGCCAAATCCATGTTGTTCAGAATTGAATCATTAGCTGCTTTAAACCTTCCTGTGCTGGTTAGACAAAGATAAAGTGAGTTAGTAAAGAGAACTGTGTGTATTGAAATTTGGTTTTATAATATGAATATGTTTTATGAGGCAAAATGCTTAAAATAAACTTTTAAGTACCTGTAGTTTAACATGGTTAAGAGACTGAATGAATTTGGGAAGTCTTCAGTGAAAAAAGGGTTAAGCTGCAAAGAAGTCAACAGGTGATTAACAAGGGAAACTTTTCTAGTATTAAAATCATGATATTAAACATAAAGGTAACAAGCTATCAAGCTACATCGTCACCATTACTAAAATATAGTCAAGGTTGCTCACAAATAAATTCAACAGACTTACACATAAAAAGTTTTGTTTTATATTTATATATTATTTATATATTATTCTTGACATACTTGACAAGTTTGCTATAGATAAAAATGTCTCTAATGTGCATTTTAGTGATTGAATCCTAAATTTGAGTGATTTATATCAGTGGAACTTAATGTGACTATTAGTCTACTGTATATCTGTATTTCTGCATTTTATGCTTGTATTTGTGAAAGCGACTAATTCTGTTTTGCATGTTTCGCAAAAGTTCATCAATTAATTTCATACTTACTCCATTTTTAATCATTAATGTTCTGGTTGTGAATGAATCTGAACTAGTATTTGAGAGCGCTGCTGTAAAAGTGCCATTTGTTAAGAAAATCACAGTCACATCAATTGGCTGATCTGAAAAGAGAAATATAGGGTATTTATATAGTTTATAAATATATTGTTTGCTATAATAACCTCCAATCCTCTGGGAATAAATTTTTTTAAGGTTATACTCACTAAGGACAGTGATTGCGCTGGAATTAATTAGCGCACTCAAAGTACTGCTATTATCTACAGCCTCCTTCAGAGCAGTTGCTGCTGCTTGTCCAGATGGGATGGGAGTTGTGGAGTTCTCGTCGAATATCAGCTCGACATCTGCATCTGTATTTTGTAAAGCACGTATAGGTTGAGGCCTGCAGGAAAAAAAATCATTATTAATATTACATTCTTGTGTTGTATAAAATTCTTTAGGTTATTTTTAATATGCTAATTTTTAATAACAAACTTTAACTCTGAATTTGGCTTAAGGCTGGAATTACATGAATAAATTACTCTATTAAACAGAAAAAGATGACTGTTTTACTTGTATGTGAAAATTTTTAAACAATGTATCCCAGTATAGAAACATAATTTCTTATCTACAATGTATGAAACATGTAATATGTATTTATAAAAATGTGTTAATTGTAAATTTAAAATGGGTCTCACTTGAAAGCTTTGACTCTGCAGCCGCGGTACTTAGAGCCAAAGAGAATTGTATAGATTTGATTCAACTGCAAAAAGAAGATATTTATTATTATCCTACAATTAGAGCTTTTTATTACTGTCTCTGTTCAGTCAATAGACAAATATTTTGTAAATTTATCTAACAAAACATCTTTTTAGATCTTAGTTTTGACCACAATTGTGAAATGTATAGTTTTCTGTTCTGATAATTTCATAAATTATTTCACATAATTACATAATATTTCAGTGGTTGGTCTGACACGTACCAGTTGAGTCAACTTTGCAGCCAAAGATTTAAATTCAGGAGTATTTGGATCATTTAATTGTGTAGTATACTCAGTCTTGAGAGGAACACGCAGGCCGACAGTTGGCTGTGGACGAACTGTTACAGCTGCTGTTGTTGTTGTTGTCACCACTGTTGTTGTTATTGGGGAGCTGGAAGTAGTAGTTACTGTTGAAGTATTTGTAGAGTTTATAGGTACCGCTGGAGTAGTTGTTGTTGAAATTGTTGCATTAGAAGTAGTAGCATTTGCTTGTGGAGTAGCTGTAGCGTTTGTAGGTGCTGGTGTTGTAGATGCTGTCGAAACTGTTATATTACCAGTAGTAGCATTTGCTTGTGTAGTAGCTGTAGCATTTGTAGGTGCTGGTGGTCTAGATACTGTCGAAACTGTTATATTACCAGTAGTAGCATTTGCTTGTGTAGTAGCTGTACCGTTTGTACGTGCTGGTGGTGTAGATACTGTCGAAACTGTTATATTACCAGTAGTAGCATTTGCTTGTGTAGTAGCTGTACCGTTTGTACGTGCTGGTGGTGTAGATACTGTCGAAACTGTTATATTACCAGTAGTAGAATTTGCTTGTGTAGCAGCTGTAGCGTTTACAGGTGCTGGTTGTGGAGATGCTGTCGAAACTGTTACATTACCAGCAGTAGTATTTGCATGTGTAGTAGCTGTAGCGTTTGCAGGTGCTGGTGGTGTAGATGCTGTCAAAACTGTTATATTACCAGTAGTAGCATTTGCTTGTGTAGTAGCTGTAGCATTTGTAGGTGCTGGTGGTCTAGATACTGTCGAAACTGTTATATTACCAGTAGTAGCATTTGCTTGTGTAGTAGCTGTACCGTTTGTACGTGCTGGTGGTGTAGATACTGTCGAAACTGTTATATTACCAGTAGTAGAATTTGCTTGTGTAGCAGCTGTAGCGTTTACAGGTGCTGGTGGTGGAGATGCTGTCGAAACTGTTACATTACCAGCAGTAGTATTTGCATGTGTAGTAGCTGTAGCGTTTGTAGGTGCTGTTGGTGTAGATACTGTCGAAACTGTTATATTACCAGCAGTAGCATTTGCTTGTGTAGTAGCTGTAGTGTTTGTAAGTGCTGGTGGTGTAGATACTGTCGAAAGTGATATATTACCAGTAGTAGCATTTGCTTGTGTAGTAGCTGTAGCGTTTGTAGGTGCTGGTGTTGTAGATACTGTTGAAACTGTTATATTACCAGCAGTAGTATTTGCATGTGTAGTAGCTGTAGCGTTTACAGGTGCTGGTGGTGGAGATGCTGTCGAAACTGTTACATTACCAGCAGTAGTATTTGCATGTGTAGTAGCTGTAGCGTTTGTAGGTGCTGGTGGTGTAGATACTGTCGAAACTGTTATATTACCAGCAGTAGCATTTGCTTGTGTAGTAGCTGTAGCGTTTGTAAGTGCTGGTGGTGTAGATACTGTCGAAAGTGATATATTACCAGTAGTAGCATTTGCTTGTGTAGTAGCTGTAGCGTTTGTAGGTGCTGGTGGTGTAGATACTGTCGAAACTGTTATATTACCAGTAGTAGCATTTGCTTGTGTAGTAGCTGTAGCGTTTACAGGTGCTGGTTGTGGAGATGCTGTCGAAACTGTTACATTACCAGCAGTAGTATTTGCATGTGTAGTAACTGTTGCGTTTGTAGGTGCTGGTGGTGTAGATACTGTCAAAAATGTTATATTACCAGCAGTAGCATTTGCTTGTGTAGTAGCTGTAGCGTTTGTAAGTGCTGGTGGTGTAGATACTGTCGAAAGTGATATATTACCAGTAGTAGCATTTGCTTGTGTAGTAGCTGTAGCGTTTGTAGGTGCTGATGGTGTAGATACTGTTGAAACTGTTATATTACCAGCAGTAGCATTTGCTTGTGTAGTAGCTGTAGCGTTTGTAGGTGCTGGTGGTGTAGATACTGTCGAAAGTGATATATTACCAGTAGTAGCATTTGCTTGTGTAGTAGCTGTAGCGTTTGTAGGTGCTGGTGTTGTAGATACTGTCGAAACTGTTATATTACCAGCAGTAGTATTTGTTGGTGTAGTAGCTGTAGCGTTTGTAGGTGCTGATGGTGTAGATACTGTCGAAACTGTTACATTACCAGTAGTAGCATTTGCTTGTGTAGTAGCTGTAGCGTTTGTAGGTGCTGATGGTGTAGATACTGTCGAAACTGTTACATTACCAGTAGTAGCATTTGCTTGTGTAGTAGCTGTAGCGTTTGTAGGTGCTGGTGTTGTAGATACTGTTGAAACTGTTATATTACCAGCAGTAGTATTTGTTGGTGTAGTAGCTGTAGCGTTTGTAGGTGCTGATGGTGTAGATACTGTCGAAACTGTTACATTACCAGTAGTAGCATTTGCTTGTGTAGTAGCTGTAGCGTTTGTAGGTACTGGTGTTGTAGATGCTGTCGAAACTGCTACATTACCAGTAGTAGCATTTGCTTGTGTAGTAGCTGTAGCGTTTGTAGGTGCTGGTGTTGTAGATGCTGTCGAAACTGTTACAGTACCAGTAGTAGCATTTGCTTGTGTAGTAGCTGTAGCGTTTGTAGGTGCTGGTGTTGTAGATGCTGTCGAAACTGTTACAGTACCAGTAGTAGCATTTGCTTGTGTAGTAGCTGTAGCGTTTGTAGGTGCTGGTGTTGTAGATGCTATCGAAACTGTTACAGTACTAGTAGTAGCATTTGCTTGTGTAGTAGCTGTAGCGTTTGTAGGTGCTATTGTTGTAGATGCTGTCGAAACTGTTACAGTACCAGTAGTAGCATTTGCTTGTGTAGTAGCTGTAGCGTTTGTAGGTGCTGGTGTTGTAGTCTCAGTTGTGTTTTGTCCAGTTACAGATCTCAGAATGATACCTATAGAATGATTATTATTATTATTATTATTATTATTATTATTATTATTATTATTATTATTTAAAATCTGCAGTAAGGAATTATGGGTGAAATAATAACAGTGAAAAAACATCAGCCTAAAATAAGAACTTACTCAGTATGAACACGATTCTCAGTTCTTTTCTCTTCATCCTGAATGTTTCCCAATAACACCCTTAAATAATATTACACAAATTATTATACACTTTTCAGAAATCAAAACATTTTAAAATGTTGGACCACATTGTGTTTTCTATTGTATTACAGTACATTACACAATATTCTTCATCTGCATTCTATAGAGTTTTATACATTGGTAAGCAATATCACAGACTATTAATCATTTTTAGATACAAGTTTTTTTGTTTTTTTCACAGCATTTATTGAACACTCTGACATTCACTTCTGCTAAAGTTTCAGCACCTAAACCAGTCTGGGACAATGCTGAAATACCTGCCTGTCTTATGTTTTCCTCTGCTTTTTCACTAAAAACCTTTACTTAATTCTTTCAGGAAAATAAAATAACCTTTACTTAATTCTTTCTAGAACATGATAGTGCCAGGTCTCAGTGGATTTCCAGAGATTACTAAATATTTTTCATCTAAACTAGCTTGAAATTTTTCTCCTTTGCAATATTTATGATCTTAACTGACACTTACACACATACATGTATATATACATATGCATTCACAACAATTAAATGTTTTTTTTTTTGTATCTGGTTAACGGCACTCATAGAATGCACATTATATCACAACATTACAAAGAATTAAAATAATTTTTAATTTAGGTGTGTCTAGAATTGTTCCTGATTGATAAAACAAGAGCAAAAAGCAAATAACATTTAAACAGATGACAAAATATTTTCTTTAAGTAAGCCTTATATAGAGACAATTTATATCTGATAATCTGATTATGTGTTATAAATTTGATCATTATTTCATACATATGAATACATTCTTACTTCCTTCACTAATTTATATGCAAGATATTAAACTCACCCAGATGATTTGTAATCTTTGTAAGTGTTCAGTTAGAGTGTTATAAAAAGTCCTCAGATTCAGGTCAGAATCATAGTCCCAGTATTCAGGATACTAAGGCTTGTCTTAGTTTTTGGCTTTTATAGGCTATGAGTTGCCACGATGAATAAATACTTATTTTTTTTCTCTGTGATGCTGATTGGGAGAAGATACGTGTCATCAGCTTTCATGTCGTCACACATGAATTGATGACACTTTTAGGCGTGTTCTCATTCTTGTCTGGAATTTACGTTAAAGACTGCATTCCACTGTTGACGTATACAAGTTCAGAGAGGGAAAGCTTCAAACTTATTAAGTTTGAAACTTATTATCAAACCTATATAGACATATATTATAAATACAAATTCTTGTAACAAAACTGAAAATCAACAACTGATATTTATCTGGGCAGTCCAGAGATATCTAAAGTAAATAATCCTGAAGTACATCATTTTGAAGTATATAATGTATATAAAATAAATAATGTTTTGAAGTACAAATAATGTATGTGGTGTTTGCAGGCTTCTAAAATATATGCAAAAGAGGCTGTACAACAATACTTATTATAGAATCTCTCAAATTTCACCACTGCTTTTCATCACAGATTTATTGTTTGGTGCTAAAATACAGAAATCCTAAATGGCTTGGATAATGTATCAGCTTTTGTTGTATAGATAGTAGCAAGAGAAAAAAATTAAAGGTTGCCATTAGCCTTAATTTACTGCAAATATGCTGTGTATATTTTAATAATGCTAGGTGGGTGACATCAAGCAGGATATTAAAGTTATGTAAATCACCCAAAATGTACTTAATGTACTTAACTCACCCAAAATGATAACTTATATAGCCTGTATATGTTATCAGATTTCTTTAACTTCCAGGTTCACTCCATGGGGAGTTGAACGTGAAATGTACTAAAATTGACAATTTATTCATATTTGGTTTAATGTGTATGTAATTTTTAGATTTTATGCGCTGAAAAATGTTTTTACAGACATTGATGATAAAATGAATTAATTTTCTATTTTAGTGTGTGCTCTTTCCTTGTTTAATAAATGCATGTCATCTGCGATATTTTTGTTTTCACATGCTGAACATTTTTTTTGTTTGCATTCTGAAGTCTAAAGACGTAAGACAGGGCATGGGTTTGTTATTCACCACTGGCGCATTTGTTTTCTTTTTCTTCATGTTTGTTGCTTTAAGCTACGTGATACATGACTAATAATGGAACTTCTTAGTATTAGCATCTGACTACTGACATATAAGCAAATAACTGTCAGGGTAGGGAAGGTAGGTTCATTGAATTTAATTTCATACAGAACCATAATTACCTGATTTATTTAGGATGTTTTAAAACTGATTTTTTTGTTTTTTAAAATTGAGTATATAAAACTGTTCATGAAGCACTTGTGTATAGTTCTGACAGTCTCTGCATTACCTGGAACAGAAAGAAAGGTCTGATAAGGAAGAAGTAGGTGCTAGTGACTAATAGATTAATTATGTGATAATAAGTTTGCATGCTTGATGTTTTTCTCATTTTTAAGAATTAAATTATGAAAATGAGAAACTGATTGTGATGTTTTTTCCTTCATCAACACATATGCAATGACAGAACGTTGAAGCTATTTTATAAGGTACCTATCAATTTTACAGGTATTCAAATCAACAAAATGGCAAGGGTGCCCAATTTTATGCACCTGTCTAATTTCATTTTGATGCATATTGTGCATTTTCTGTTAATCCAATAAACCTCATTTCACTACTGAAATATTACTGTGTCTTTCAGTTATTTGATAGATCAAAATGAAATTGCTGATCCAAACACTGAAATATTTATAAATGAAAACCATGGAAATTGTCGGGGGTTCCTAAACTTTTGCATACGACTGCATATATGAAATTAAGTTTCTAAAATAAGTTTTTATGATGTCAAAACATTGGAGGACGTCTTGATTTTACGCATTATAAAATTAATTCAATTAAAGTACCCCTTTCATTTTGTAGACATAGTTGCAGCTTGCTGTTATTTGTTTAGTGGAATTGATTTGCATTCTTCTGTTGAATTATTTTATGTCTAAAGCACATTTTACACAACCGAAGTTGACCAAAGTGCTGTACATCTGGACATAAAAAGGTGAAACAACAAAGGAAAAGACAAGAAAAGACATTTAAAAGAAAATAAATGATACATCACTTGGTGTTTTGACTAAGTGGTTCATCAGTCCTCTGATGCTTGACGTTATTTGTTTATTTTAGGTCAAAATTGCTGCAACTTATATTGGAAAAAATGTGACATTAATGCCCCTTTTCCACCGAGGCAGTTTGAGTGCTAGTTCGGAGCCAGAGCCTAATTTAGAACCAGTTTTTTCTTTTTCAACACCCAAAGCACCGGCTCTGAACCAGGAAAAGTGGTTCTTAAAGGTGGGGTGCACGATGTTTGAAAAATGCTTCAGAAAACTGAGTCGAACCGACTAACAAAACAAACATGTAGCCAATGAGCAGAAAGGGGCGTGTCTTGTCAATATGCGGCGGAGAGAGTGTTCAGTGCGCATGTCTGACATTAGCCGAAAGCGATTGAAACATTGACATGGCAAATAAAAACGGAAAGTGAAAAAAGGCTTAGGATAAGGCAAGAAGCAGGACCCGTGTTAATATAGGATCCGCTTTCCAGCACTGGAGAGAACTGAACGTCTTTCGCGTGAAACTGAGCTAAACCGTTCACGGTACAACACACAGTACTACAAAAACACATTTGACCTGTATTACCATAGTATCACTCATTGTGATCCTTTGTTGATAAAAATATTCCCTCAGCCAGTTGCCCCAGCAGGGTCCGCCATAATAGTTGCCTGGCTTACGTATGTATGTGTGGGGCGGAGCTATCAAAACAGGAGTGACACCCATTTGGGTTAGGGGCGTGTTTGTTTTGGTGATTTCAAATGTCAACATTGGCTTTCAAACATCGTGCACCCCACCTTTAAGTAGCACCAAAACGTCGCTGGTCTAGACTTAAGAACCTCTTGCGTCTGGGGTGGGGTTACTGTTAGCGCCTTTGATAATGTACCTTAAGTATACCAATGTTTAATACACTTTTACTTTACCGCAAAATGATCAATTATCAGCAAACATGATAGTAGGTAGCTACATGCTAAGACTACCTTTTTTCTGTGTTAATGATAAAATAATGTTATGTTAATAATGTTAACTTTCCGTTATTCTCGATTACATCCTCCGTTTATACAAATTACATGGATCTGCATGTACACGTTGGATTCATCATGTTTGGATGCCAATGTACTGTAGGTTCGCAAACCCATGAGCATTAACAGTAAAGCAACATCCGCCATTGTTGATGTTGTGCTTGTGTTTGCTGCTGTCTATTTATCCTTGTCTTCTGATGTCATATTTTGTCTGGTCTGGTATTGTCTGTGTCTTTGTTTCATGTTTTTAGTTAATAAATCCTGTTTATTTTTACACTATCCTGCAGTTGGGTCTTTTTTTATCCCCACGTTGCTGACAACTTGGCTCTGTGACGGCTCTCTAGCACATGGAAAAGCAAACCGGTTCTTAGAAGGATCGCCAGTGGAACCAACTTTGAACAAGCACCAGCACTAGCTCTGAACCAGCACTAGCACTAGCTCTGAACCAGCACTAGCACTAGCTCTGAACCAGCACCCGGTTCTTTCTGGTGGAAAGGGGGCATAATTGCCATTTTCAAGAAAATCTGTCTGATGTTGCTGTATGAATTTGAGATTAAAAAATATAAAGAAACAGGTTTTGTTCAACATTTCTATTTTTTCAACTCTAAGAAAGCATAACAATATTTAACAGCAACATGAAAATGCTTTAATCATCAGCAGAGATGATGCTAATGAAGTGGAACAGAGAGGTTAAAACAGTACTGTCAGAAGATAATAAAGATAATAAAATCTCACAAACTAGATAATGTACTGTTCATAAACCATGTCACACTTCAGTTAACTTGTTAGAAAGCTGTGAACCACCATGAAAAAAATATTATCCTCAACTCAGATTGTAATCAGAAATCTTTAAATACAGATTTAGTCTTCTTTAATTTCACTCTTGATGAGATTGGATTAGTGTTAGTTGTGAGCACAAAGAACTGTATAATCAGTGTCTATTTTAAACAGGATGAAGTACTACCAAAAAGAACCAACAGAGAGTTTAAAATGATCCTAAAAGCCTCCAACAAAAAATTAAAGTGAAAGTCAAAAAGGTTTCATTTCACATTTCAGAGCTGATTTGGGGTTTAAGTCTATTAAACTATTTTTTTTCTGGAAATATTATTCAGTCTCTGTAAGTTTACTTGTCATGTGCATAACTAATGATATGTAATTTGCCAGTGAATTTATTAGGAAAGAATCAAATACTGAGCAGCAGATTCCCAAATAATTAGACTGGACAAATTTAAAAATCATAAGCAAGCTGTCGCAGAGAGCTGACATACATTTGTGGGCACATACTGTATGATGATTCTGAGTCTGTTTATGACACTGATTCTGGTTATGATACTTATTCTGTTTAGTATATTGATTATGTTTATGATACTGATTCAAGTTATGATTTAGATTCAGTTTATTGTATTGATTCTGTTTATGATACTGATTCTGGTTATGATTCTGATTCAACTTATGATTTTCAGTTCTTGATTCAGATTCAATTTATGATACAGATTCTCTTAATGATTCTGATTTATAATACTGAATCTTTATGATTCTGATTTTGTATATGATACTGAATCTTTTGTGATTCTGATTATATTTATAATACTTTTATAATATATTTTTAACCAGTTTAAATCATAGCATTCCCTTCGAACATTTTATGTTTTATGGATGCACAAATGTAAAATTCCTTTTGTCCATCACCATGAGGGTGTGCTTTAAAAATGAAAACCACTAACAGTTGATAAACTATGCCAGTCAGAAACTGAAAAATAACCACAATTAAAATGATTAGACTGGATTATTACAAATACTGGATAGTCACATCTTAAACTGGTTTGGTTAGGACATACAGGAGCAGGAGGGAAAAGTTGCATAAAGGAGTAATGACTATCTAAGCAGTGATTATAATTGACATTAACAGAAGATAATTGACATTAAAAAAGAGCCAGTAGTATAGATTCTCATGAGTTTATTTGAAACTGATTTATGCATTTATAAATATATAGTGCTGCATTCAATGCAAGCACAATACACCATGAATCTTATTTTAAGAAAAACAGAAAATATAGAAAGACCTAGATACCCACTGCAGTAAATAAATAAATAAATAAATATATATATATATATATATATATATATATATATATATATATATATATATATATATATATATATATATACATATATATATATATATATATATATATATATATATATATATGTATATATATATATATATATATATATATATATATATATATATATATATATAGTGATAAGCACCTTACAAAAGAACAAAAAAGAGGAATTTTTGTAAAGTGCACCAGTTTATAGAACTTACAGAATAAATAACATATTTTCTCCTTCATTGCTTTGTATATTAGGAAAGAACTCCAGGTTAAGGCACTTATTAAATCGAGTCAAACCACAATTCTGTGTTTTACAGAACAGTTCATTTATGTGTTCATGTGTTCATTCATGCTAAATTAATTTGCATAAAACATAAGTTAAGACATCGTCTGGATTATATTTAATCATTTGCAGAAACCCGTAATACTTAATGTTTTTGCATGTGCATTTCTGTGCAAATATACTGTACTTACTAATGTTAACTTAGATCTATCATAGAATAGTTTCCATTTGATAAATACAATTCCATCACTGTAAATTCGACTCCAGGATTGAGTAATCCACAATCAAATACAAAGAATATGTTACAAGATGTCCATTCAAAATAATTAAAGCTACAAGTTCTGACCAATCCATATCATTACACATTCATACAGGTTGGCAGATTCTTATAATGCTCTTCCTATTGTACTTTTTATGCATACACATTATTTAAAATCTTAGCTCGGTATATTCGCATGATTCATTGAGGAAACAGGAGAGTCAAACTTGGTCATGGTTCTCATTCTGAGAGTAGTATGTGGTTTAGCATCAGCTGGAACGTGTGAACAGAAGCGACACAGCCACCATGAAACACGCCATGAGCACACTGATCTTGCTGCTGACATCACCCGAATTAAATACTGTTGAAATAAAACAGAAATGACTTGTTACAACAAAAGGCACTATGATAACAACAATACAGAATGATCAGTTGTTAAATGTAAATGAAAGGTGTGTTCTCTAATGCTCAGGACCAGGACCATGATGACTTATCAGTTGGACAGTATACCGTGATACAGTGATTTATAATTTGAACTTTAAACACTGAAATAACATTTCCCCAATGTATCGAAGTTCTTCCGAGTTCTCAATGCTTATCGGTCAGAAATCGTCAATTAAATCTGACATTCTGACTAATAGGTTATTGTTTTTGAATCTGCTTTTTTTTTGTTTTTGAACTTTTTTTGAGGCTCCCCGTGACCCGAGGTAGTTCGGATAAGCGGTAGAAGATGAATGAATGAATGAATGAATGAATGAATGAACTTGTCTGGCAAGCGCTCCACATAATCCCCGTAATTAAAAACATACTTTTGGCTGCCATAATTTTTGATATAAGGATTCATGGTTAAAGAGTATGAAAAGTCATTGATTTATAAACTACAAATTGCAGTCTCTGGCTAAATTCCTGTAATGTAATAGCGTGTTAACAGTTACTCTGCTTTGTACAGGGTCATGCTACAACACCCTGTCACAGGATATTATATTATTGAATATCCCTAAGTGTTTTATTCCAAGCATGGATATTTCTTACTACATAAAATATGTATGTACTACTTACTCGTGCCATTCACTGTGATACTGGTGATGTAGATCTGAAAAGGAAGGGTGCCATTTTTGGCTGCTCGAAACATGGTTTCAGCAATTTGGGTGGTGTTGGGATTTCCAGCAGAGCTGATAAAAGCCAAGTCCATGTTGTTCAGAATTGAATCATTAGCTGCTTTAAACGTACCGGTGCTGGTTAGACAAAGATAAAGTAAGTTAGAAAAGAGAACTGTGTGTATTGAAATTTGGTTTTATAATATGAATATGGATGGTTTATGAGGCAAAATGCTTAAAATAAACTTTTAAGTACCTGTAGTTTAACATGGTTAAGAGACTGAATGAATTTGGGAAGTCTTCAGTGAAAAAAGGGTTAAGCTGCAAAGAAGTCAACAGTTGATTAACAAGGGATTAACTGATTAACTTTTCTAGTATTAAATCATGATATTAAACATAAAGGTAAAAAGCTATCAAGCTACATCGTCACCATTACTAAAATATAGTCAAGGCTGCTGACAAATAAATTCAACAGACTTACACATAAAAGGTTTTGTTTTATATTTATATATTATTTATATATTATTCTTGACATACTTGACAAGTTTGCTATAGATAAAAATGTCTCTAATGTGCATTTTAGTGATTGAATCCTAAATTTGAGTGATTTATATCAGTGGAACTTAATGTGACTATTAGTCTATATCTGTATTTCTGCATTTTATGCTTGTATTTGTGAAAGCGACTAATTCTGTTTCGCATGTTTCGCAAAAGTTCATCAATTAATTTCATACTTACTCCATTTTTAATCATTAATGTTCTGGTTGTGAATGAATCTGAACTAGTATTTGAGAGAGCTGCTGTAAAAGTGCCATTTGTTACGAAAAGCACAATCACATCAGTTGGCTGATCTGAAAAGAGAAATATAGGGTATGAATGCAAATATTTGGAAGGACAAACATGGTGCAAATACAGTGTTTTAATTTGTCATTTGACATTTTTTATTAGAATTCTCCCTTTACCCCCTTGTTTCTTATAATAACCTCCACTCATCTGGGAATTATTATTTTTTTAAGGTTATACTCACTAAGGACAGTGATTGCGCTGGAATTAATTAGCGCACTCAAAGTACTGTTATTATCTACAGCCTCCTTCAGAGCAGTTGCTGCTGCTTGTCCAGATGGGATGGGAGTTGTGGAGTTCTCGTCGAATATCAGCTCAACATCTGCATCTGTATTTTGTACAGCACGTTTAGGTTGAGGTCTGCAGGAAAAAAAATCATTGTTAATATTACATTCTTGTGTTGTATAAAATTCTTTAGAAGTTATTTTTAATATGCTAATTTGTCCTAACAATCTTTAACTCTGAATTTGGCTTAGGGTTGGAAAAACATGGATAAATTACTCTTTTAAACAGAAAAAGATTACTGTTTTACTTGTATGAGAAAATTCTTAAACAATATATCCCAGTATAGAAACATAATTTCTTATCTACAATGTATGAAACATGTTATATGCATTTATAAAAATGTGTTAATTGTAAATTTAAAATGGGTCTCACTTGAAAGCTTTGACTCTGCATCTGAGGTATTTAGAGCCAAAGAGAATTGTATAGATTTTATTCAACTGCAAAAAGAAGATATTTATTATTATCCTACAATTAGAGCTTTTAATTACTGTGTCTGTTCAGTCAATAGACAAATATTTTGTAAATTTATCTAACAAAACATCTTTTTAGATCTTACTTTTGACCATAATTGTGAAATTCTGTTCTGATGATTTCATAAATTATTTCACATAATTACATAACATTTCAGTGGATGGTCTGACACGTACCAGTTGAGTCAACTGTGCAGCCAAAGATTTAAATTCAGGAGTAGTTGGATCACTTAATTGTTTAGTATACTCAGTCTTGAGAGGAACACTCAGGCCGACAGTTGGCTGTGGACGAACTGTTACAGCTGCTGTTGTTGTTGTTGCTGTTGTCACCACTGTTGTTGTTATTGGGGTAGTTACTGTTGAAGTATTTGTAGAGTTTATAGGTACCGCTGGAGTAGTTGTTGTTGAAATTGTTGCATTAGCAGTTGTAGCATTTGCTTGTGGAGTAGCTGTAGCGTTTACGGGTGCTGGTGTTGTAGATTCTGTCGAAACTGTTACATTACCAGTAGTAGCATTTGCTTGCGTAGTAGCTGTAGCGTTTGTAGGTGCTGGTGTTGTAGATTCTGTCAAAACTGTTACATTACCAGTAGTAGCATTTGCTTGCGTAGTAGCTGTAGTGTTTACGGGTGCTGGTGTTGTAGATTCTGTTGAAACTGTTACATTACCAGTAGTAGCATTTGCTTGAGTAGTAGCTGTAGCGTTCGTAAGTGCTGGTGTTGTAGATTCTGTCGAAACTGTTACATTACCAGTAGTAGCATTTGCTTGCGTAGTAGCTGTAGCGTTCGTAAGTGCTGGTGTTGTAGATTCTATCGAAACTGTTACATTACCAGTAGTAGCATTTGCTTGCGTAGTAGCTGTAGCGTTCGTAAGTGCTGGTGTTGTAGATTCTGTCGAAACTGTTACATTACCAGTAGTAGCATTTGCTTGCGTAGTAGCTGTAGCGTTCGTAAGTGCTGGTGTTGTAGATTCTGTCGAAACTGTTACATTACCAGTAGTAGCATTTGCTTGCGTAGTAGCTGTAGCGTTCGTAGGTGCTGGTGTTGTAGATTCTGTCGAAACTGTTACATTACCAGTAGTAGCATTTGCTTGCGTAGTAGCTGTAGCGTTTGTAAGTGCTGGTGTTGTAGATTCTGTCGAAACTGTTACATTACCAGTAGTAGCATTTGCTTGCGTAGTAGCTGTAGCGTTTGTAAGTGCTGGTGTTGTAGATTCTGTCGAAACTGTTACATTACCAGTAGTAGCATTTGCTTGCGTAGTAGCTGTAGCGTTCGTAAGTGCTGGTGTTGTAGATTCTGTCGAAACTGTTACATTACCAGTAGTAGCATTTGCTTGCGTAGTAGCTGTAGCGTTCGTAAGTGCTGGTGTTGTAGATTCTGTCGAAACTGTTACATTACCAGTAGTAGCATTTGCTTGCGTAGTAGCTGTAGCGTTCGTAAGTGCTGGTGTTGTAGATTCTGTCGAAACTGTTACATTACCAGTAGTAGCATTTGCTTGCGTAGTAGCTGTAGCGTTTCGTCGTGCTGGTGTTGTAGATTCTGTCGAAACTGTTACATTACCAGTAGTAGCATTTGCTTGCGTAGTAGCTGTAGCGTTCGTAAGTGCTGGTGTTGTAGATTCTGTCGAAACTGTTACATTACCAGTAGTAGCATTTGCTTGCGTAGTAGCTGTAGCGTTCGTAAGTGCTGGTGTTGTAGATTCTGTCGAAACTGTTACATTACCAGTAGTAGCATTTGCTTGCGTAGTAGCTGTAGCGTTCGTAGGTGCTGGTGTTGTAGATTCTGTCGAAACTGTTACATTACCAGTAGTAGCATTTGCTTGCGTAGTAGCTGTAGCGTTCGTAAGTGCTGGTGTTGTAGATTCTGTCGAAACTGTTACATTACCAGTAGTAGCATTTGCTTGCGTAGTAGCTGTAGCGTTCGTAGGTGCTGGTGTTGTAGATTCTGTCGAAACTGTTACATTACCAGTAGTAGCATTTGCTTGCGTAGTAGCTGTAGCGTTCGTAAGTGCTGGTGTTGTAGATTCTGTCGGAACTGTTACATTACCAGTAGTAGCATTTGCTTGCGTAGTAGCTGTAGCGTTTGTAAGTGCTGGTGTTGTAGATGCTGTCGAAACTGTTACATTACCAGTAGTAGCATTTGCTTGAGTAGTAGCTGTAGCGTTTGTAAGTGCTGGTGTTGTAGATTCTGTCGAAACTGTTACATTACCAGTAGTAGCATTTGCTTGAGTAGTAGCTGTAGCGTTTACGGGTGCTGGTGTTGTAGATTCTGTCGAAACTGTTACATTACCAGTAGTAGCATTTGCTTGCGTAGTAGCTGTAGCGTTTACGGGTGCTGGTGTTGTAGATTCTGTCGAAACTGTTACATTACCAGTAGTAGCATTTGCTTGTGTAGTAGCTGTAGCGTTTGTAGCTGTTGGTGTTGTAGATTCTGTCGAAACTGTTACATTAACAGTAGTAGCATTTGCTTGCGTAGTAGCTGTAGCGTTCGTAAGTGCTGGTGTTGTAGATTCTGTCGAAACTGTTACATTACCAGTAGTAGCATTTGCTTGCGTAGTAGCTGTAGCGTTTGTAAGTGCTGGTGTTGTAGATTCTGTCGAAACTGTTACATTACCAGTAGTAGCATTTGCTTGCGTAGTAGCTGTAGCGTTTGTAAGTGCTGGTGTTGTAGATTCTGTCAAAACTGTTACATTACCAGTAGTAGCATTTGCTTGAGTAGTAGCTGTAGCGTTTACGGGTGCTGGTGTTGTAGATTCTGTCGAAACTGTTACATTACCAGTAGTATCATTTGCTTGTGTAGTAGCTGTAGCGTTTATGTGTGCTGGTGTTGTAGATTCTGTCGAAACTGTTACATTACCAGTAGTAGCATTTGCTTGTGTAGTAGCTGTAGCGTTTGTAGCTGTTGGTGTTGTAGATTCTGTCGAAACTGTTACATTAACAGTAGTAGCATTTGCTTGCGTAGTAGCTGTAGCGTTTGTAAGTGCTGGTGTTGTAGATTCTGTCGAAACTGTTACATTACCAGTAGTAGCATTTGCTTGCGTAGTAGCTGTAGCGTTCGTAGGTGCTGGTGTTGTAGATTCTGTCGAAACTGTTACATTACCAGTAGTAGCATTTGCTTGCGTAGTAGCTGTAGCGTTTGTAAGTGCTGGTGTTGTAGATTCTGTCGAAACTGTTACATTACCAGTAGTAGCATTTGCTTGAGTAGTAGCTGTAGCGTTTACGTTTGCTGGTGTTGTAGATTCTGTCGAAACTGTTACATTACCAGTAGTATCATTTGCTTGCGTAGTAGCTGTAGCGTTTACGTGTGCTGGTGTTGTAGATTCTGTCGAAACTGTTACATTACCAGTAGTAGCATTTGCTTGTGTAGTAGCTGTAGCGTTTGTAGCTGTTGGTGTTGTAGATTCTGTCGAAACTGTTACATTAACAGTAGTAGCATTTGCTTGCGTAGTAGCTGTAGCGTTTGTAAGTGCTGGTGTTGTAGATTCTGTCGAAACTGTTACATTACCAGTAGTAGCATTTGCTTGCGTAGTAGCTGTAGCGTTTGTAAGTGCTGGTGTTGTAGATTCTGTCGAAACTGTTACATTACCAGTAGTAGCATTTGCTTGAGTAGTAGCTGTAGCGTTTACGGTTGCTGGTGTTGTAGATTCTGTCGAAACTGTTACATTACCAGTAGTATCATTTGCTTGCGTAGTAGCTGTAGCGTTTACGTGTGCTGGTGTTGTAGATTCTGTCGAAACTGTTACATTACCAGTAGTAGCATTTGCTTGTGTAGTAGCTGTAGCGTTTGTAGCTGTTGGTGTTGTAGATTCTGTCGAAACTGTTACATTAACAGTAGTAGCATTTGCTTGCGTAGTAGCTGTAGCGTTTGTAAGTGCTGGTGTTGTAGATTCTGTCGAAACTGTTACATTACCAGTAGTAGCATTTGCTTGCGTAGTAGCTGTAGCGTTTGTAAGTGCTGGTGTTGTAGATTCTGTCGAAACTGTTACATTACCAGTAGTAGCATTTGCTTGAGTAGTAGCTGTAGCGTTTACGGTTGCTGGTGTTGTAGATTCTGTCGAAACTGTTACATTACCAGTAGTATAATTTGCTTGCGTAGTAGCTGTAGCGTTTACGTGTGCTGGTGTTGTAGATTCTGTCGAAACTGTTACATTAACAGTAGTAGCATTTGCTTGTGTAGTAGCTGTAGCGTTTGTAGCTGTTGGTGTTGTAGATTCTGTCGAAACTGTTACATTACCAGTAGTAGCATTTGCTTGCGTAGTAGCTGTAGCGTTTGTAAGTGCTGGTGTTGTAGATTCTGTCGAAACTGTTACATTACCAGTAGTATCATTTGCTTGCGTAGTAGCTGTAGCGTTCGTAGGTGCTGGTGTTGTAGATTCTGTCGAAACTGTTACATTACCAGTAGTAGCACTTGCTTGCGTAGTTGCTGTAGCGTTTGTAAGTGCTGGTGTTGTAGATTCTGTCGAAACTGTTACATTACCAGTAGTAGCATTTGCTTGCGTAGTAGCTGTAGCGTTTGTAAGTGCTGGTGTTGTAGATTCTGTCGAAACTGTTACATTACCAGTAGTAGCATTTGCTTGCGTAGTAGCTGTAGCGTTTGTAAGTGCTGGTGTTGTAGATTCTGTCGAAACTGTTACATTACCAGTAGTAGCATTTGTTGGTGTAGTAGCTGTATCGTTTGTAGGTGCTGATGTTGTAGCTGATGTTGTGGTTTCTCCAGTTACAGATCTCAGAATGATACCTATAGAATTATTATTATTATTATAATTATTATTCAAAATTTGCTGTAAGGAATTATGGGTGAAATAATAACAGTGAAAATTATTCACAGCCTAGAATAAGAACTTACTCAGTATGAACACAATTCTCAGTTCTTTTCTCTTCATCCTGAATATTTCCCAATAACACACTTAAATAATATTACACAAATTATTAAACACTTTTCAGAAATCAAAACATTTTAAAATGTTGCACCACATTGTGTTCTATTGTTTTACATTATGCTATATTGTTCATCTGCATTCAATAGTGTTTTATACATTGGTAAGCAAAATCACAGACTATTAATCATTTTTAGATACCAGTGGTTTTTTTTTTCACAGCATTTATTGAACACTAATAATCTAATAATCTGATTATGTATTATAAATTTGATCATTATTTCATAGATATGAATACATAAGTACTTCCATCACTAATTTATATGCAAGATATTAAACTCACCCAGATGATTTGTAATCTTTGTAAGTGTTCAGTTAGAGTGTTATAAAAAAGTCCTCAGGTTCAGGTCAGAATCATAGTTAGTATTCAGGATACTATGGCAATGCTTGTCTTGGTTTGTGGTTTATATAGGCTATGAGTTGCCACGATGATTAAACCCATTTTTATTTCTTTGTTTCTCTGTGATGCTGATTGGGAGATAATAATGATTGGGAGTCATCAGCTTTCACATCGTCACACATGACATGATGACACCTTCAGGCTTGTTCTCATTCTTGTCTTGAATGTTCATTATAGACTGCATTCCACTGTTGACTTATACAAGAGAGGGAAAGCTTCAAACTTTGAGCATGCATCATAAGCCTTATTATCAATCCTATATAGAAGTATATTTCAATTACAAATTTTTGAAACAAAGCTGAAAATCAACAGCTGATATTTCAATTCCAGAGATATCTATAGTAAATAATCCTGAAATACATCATTTTATGTAAGAAAGTATATAATGTATATAAAGTAAATAATGTTTTGAAGTACAAATAATGTATGTGGTGTTTGCAGGCTTCTAGAATATATGCAAAAGAGGCTGTACAACAATACTTATTATAGAATCTCTCAAATTTCAACACTGCTTTTCATCACATATTTATTGTTTGGTGCTAAAATACAGAAATCCTAAATGGCTTGTATAATATATCAGCTTTCATTAAATAAATAGTAACAAGAGAAAAGGTTGTCATTAGCCTTAATTTACTGCAAATACTGTATGCTGTGTATATTTTAATAATACTAGGTGGGTGACATAAAGGAGGATATTATAAGTTCCAGGTTCACTCCATGGAGAGTTGAACATGAAATGTATTAAAATTGACAATTTATTCATATTTGGTTTAATGTGTATGTGATTTCTAGATTTTTTGCGCTGAAAAATGTTTTTACAGACATTGATTATAAAATGAATTAATTTTCTATTTCAGTTTGTGCTCTTTCCTTGTTTAATAAATGCATGTCATCTGCGATATTTTTGTTTTCACATGCTGAACATTTTTTTTGTTTGCATTCTGAAGTCTAAAGCCGTAAGACAGGCCATGGGTTTGTTATCCATCAGTGACGCATTTGTTTTCTGTTCGTCATGTTTGTTGCTTTGAGCTACGTGATACATGACTAATAATGGAACTTCTTAGTATTAGCATCTGACTACTGACATATAAGCAAATA
This sequence comes from Tachysurus vachellii, assembly GCF_030014155.1. NCBI lineage: Eukaryota > Metazoa > Chordata > Actinopteri > Siluriformes > Bagridae > Tachysurus > Tachysurus vachellii. The sequence continues at coordinate 29,206,150 of NC_083461.1, read as the reverse complement.
ACTGTCAGGGCAGGGAAGGTAGGTTAATTGAATGAATTTTTTTACAGAACCATAATTACCTGATTTATTTAGAATGTTTAGAACTGATTTTTGTGTTTTTTAAAATTGAGTATATAAAACTGCTCATGAAGCACTTGTGTATAGTTCTGACAGTCTCTGCATTACCTGGAACAGAAAGAAAGGTGCTAGTGACTAATAGATTAATTAGAAGAATTAAATTATTCAAATGAGAAACTGAGTGTGATGTTTTTTCCCTCATCAACACATATGCAATGACAGAAAGTTGAAGCGATTTTATAAATTTTAGAAATCGCATGGTGCCCATGTATAATTGACACATTTACGCACAATGTCATGTTATGATTCACAGCACATGTAATGTGCGTGCTTCTATTTTTTCGCATTCCTCCCTGGTTTACTTAATTTTATGTTAATTAGGGCTCCTGTTTTCAGAAACATAGTGAAACATTGATCAGAAACATAGCTCCTTAATGTGCTATTTGTTCATACTCGTCACTCCTCTTTGGGAGTTGGTAGATATGACATTCGTTTTCAACATTCTTTAATCAGCAATTTTCATTCTTATGTAAATACATGTACTGTAGTAGCTGACGGGTGTGGTGACCAACTTGACATTTGTTGTATACATGAAATTAAGTTTCTAAAATAAGTTTCTATGATGTCAAAACCCCCTCCTCGAACCGCCACCTTATTGTGGTGGAGGGGTTTGCGTGCCTGAATGATCCTAGGAGCTATGTTGTCTGGGGCTTTCTGCCCCTGGTAGGGTCTCCCAAGGCAAACAGGTCCTGGGTGACAGGCCAGACCAAGAGCGGTTCAAATACCCCTTATGAGTAGTTTAATAACAAGGTCCGTGACGTCGCCCGGTATGGCGCAACCGGGGCCCCACTCTGGAGCCAGGCCCGGGGTTGGGGCTCGCATGCGAGCGCCTGGTGGCCGGGTCTTACCCCACGGGGCCTGGCCGGGCTCAGCCCGAAGGAGCAACGTGGGGCCGATCTCCTGTGGGCCCACCACCTGCAGGAGGGACCATAAGGGGCTGGTGCAATGTGGATTGGGTGGCAGTCGAAGGCGTGGGCCTCGGCGACCCAATCCCCGGACACGGAATCTGGCTCTAGGGACATGGAATGTCACCTCGCTGGGGGGAAAGGAGCCTGAGCTGGTGCGGGAGGTTGAGAGATACCGACTAGAGATAGTTGGGCTCGCCTCCACGCACAGCTTGGGCTCTGGAACCCAACTCCTTGAGAGAGGCTGGACTCTCTACTACTCTGGAGTTGCCCGCGGTGAGAGGCGGCGGGCTGGTGTGGGCTTGCTCATAGCCCCCCAGCTCAGCAACCATGTGTTGGAGTTCACCCCGGTGAACGAGAGGGTCGTTTCCCTGCGCCTGCGGGTCGGGGATAGGTCTCTCACTGTTATTTGTGCTTACGGGCCAAATGGCAGTGTAGAGTACCCGACCTTCTTGGCGTCTCTGGAAGGGGTGCTGGAAAATGCTCCAACCGGGGACTCCATCGTTCTACTGGGGGACTTCAACGCTCATGTGGGCAGCGACAGTGACACCTGGAGGGGCGTGATTGGGAGGAACGGCCCCCCCGACCTGAACCCGAGTGGTGTTCTGTTATTGTACTTCTGTGCTAGTCACAGTTTGTCCATAACGAACACCATGTTCAAGCATAAGGGTGTCCATCAGCACACATGGTACCAGGACACCCTAGGTCGGAGGTCGATGATCGACTTTGTGGTTGTTTCATCTGACCTCCGGCCGTATGTCTTGGACACTCGGGTGAAGAGAGGGGCAGAGCTGTCAACTGATCACCACCTGGTGGTGAGTTGGATCCGATGGCGGGGGAGGAAGTTGGACAGACTTGGCAGACCCAAACGTACTGTGAGGGTCTGCTGGGAACGTTTGACAGAGTCTCCAGTCAGAGAGAACTTCAACTCCCACCTCCGGCAGAGCTTCAACCAGATCCCGAGGGAGGTTGGAGACATTGAGTCCGAGTGGACCATGTTCTCCACCTCCATTGTCGATGCAGCCACTCGGAGCTGTGGCCGTTAGGTCTCCGGTGCCTGTCGTGGCGGCAATCCCCGAACCCGGTGGTGGACCCCGGAAGTAAGGGATGCCGTCAAGCTGAAGAAGGAGTCCTATCGAGCCTGGTTGGCTCGGGGGACCCCGGAGGCAGCTGATAGGTACCGGAGGGCTAAGCGAGCTTCAGCCTGGGTGGTTGCGGAGGCAAAAACTCGGGTCTGGGAGGAGTTTGGTGAGGCCATGGAGAAGGACTATCGGTTGGCCTCGAAGAAATTCTGGCAAACCGTCCGGTCCCTCAGGAGGGGGAAGCAGTGCCCTGCTCACACTGTTTACAGTGGGAGTGGGAATCTGCTGACTTCGACTGGGGACATCCTCGGACGGTGGAAGGAGTACTTCGAGGTTCTCCTCAACCCCACCGACATGTGTTCCATTGAGGAAGCAGAGGCTGAGGGCTCAGTTGTGGACTCGTCGATCCCCCAAGCTGAGGTCACTGAGGTAGTTGAGAACCTCCTCAGTGGCAAGGTACCGGGGGTGGATGAGATCCACCCTGAGTACCTCAAGTCTCTAGATGTTGTGGGGCTGTCTTGGTTGACACGCCTCTGCAACGTCACATGGAGGCTGGGGACAGTGCCTCTGGACTGGCAGACTGGGGTGGTGGTCCCTCTGTTTAAGAAGGGGGACCGGAGGGTGTGTTCCAACTACAGGGGGATCACACTACTCAGCCTCCCCGGAAAAGTCTATGCCAGGGTACTGGAGAGGGGAATTCGGCCGATAGTCGAACCTCGGATTCAGGAGGAACAATGCGGGTTTCGTCCCGGTCGTGGAACACTGGACCATCTCTATACCCTCGCCAGGTTGCTGGAGGGTTCATGGGAGTTTGCCCAACCAGTCCACATGTGCTTTGTGGATCTGGAGAAGGCATTCGACTGTGTCCCTCGTGGTGACCTGTGGGGGGTGCTCTGGGAGTATGGGGTCCGGGGCCCTCTGCTAAGGGCTGTCCGGTCCCTATATGACCAGAGCAGGAGTTTGGTTCGCATTGCCGGCAGTAAGTCAGACTTCTTCCCGGTGCATGTTGGACTCCGGCAGGGCTGCCCTTTGTCACCGGTCCTGTTCATTATCTATATGGACAGGATTTCTAGGCGCAGTCGGGGGCCGGAGGGAGTCCGGTTTGGGGACCACAGGATTTCGTCTATGCTTTTTGCAGATGATGTTGTCCTGTTGGCTTCCTCAAATCAGGACCTTCAGCGTGCACTGGGACGGTTTGCAGCCGAGTGTGAAGCGGCGGCGATGAGAATCAGCACCTCCAAGTCCAAGGCCATGGTTCTCAACCGGAAAAGGGTGGCTTGCCCCCTTCAGGTTGGTGGGGAGCTCCTGCCTCAGGTGGAGGAGTTTAAGTATCTTGGGGTCTTGTTCACGAGTGAGGGAAGGATGGAGCGGGAGATCGACAGGCGGATCGGTGCATCTTCTGCAGTGATGCGGTCGATGTACCGGTCTGTTGTCTGTTCGCAAGGCGAAGCTCTCTATTTACCAGTCGATCTACGTTCCTACCCTCACCTATGGTCATGAGCTTTGGGTCATGACCGAAAGGACAAGATCCCGGATACAGGCGGCTGAAATGAGTTTCCTCCGCAGGGTGGCTGGGCGCTCCCTTAGAGACAAGGTGAGGAGCTCGGTCACCCGGGAGGAGCTCAAAGTAGAGCCGCTGCTCCTCCACATCGAGAGGAGTCAGCTAAGGTGGCTCGGGCATCTGTTTCGGATGCCTCCTGGACGCCTCCCTGGGGAGGTGTTCCGGGCATGTCCAACCGGGAGGAGGCCCCGGGGAAGACCTAGGACACGCTGGAGGGACTATGTCTCTCGGCTGGCCTGGGAACGCCTCGGTATTCCCCCGGAAGAGCTGGAGGAAGTGTCTGGGGAGAAGGAAGTCTGGGCGTCCCTGCTTAGACTGCTGCCCCCGCGACCCGGCCCCGGATAAGCGGTAGAAAATGGATGGATGGATGTCAAAACATTGGAGGAAGTCTTGATTATACGCATTATAAAATTAATTCAATTCATTTTGTAGACATAGCGGCAGGTTGCTGTTTCTTGTTTAGTAGAATTTATTTGCATTCTTCTGTTGAATTATTTTATTTCTAAAGTACATTTTACACAACTGAAGTTGACCAAAGTGCTGGACATAAAAGACTGAAACAACAAAGGAAAAGACAAGAAAAGACATTTAAAAGAAAATAAATTATACATCACTTAGTGTTTTGACTAAGTGTTTCATCAGTCCTCTGATGCTTGACGTTATTTGTTTATTTTAGGTCAAAAGTGCGACAGAGAAAATGTGACATTAATGCCCCTTTTCCACCGAGGCAGTTTGAGTGCTGGTTCAGAGCTAGAGCTAAATTTAGAACCAGTTTTTTCTTTTTCGACACCCAAAGCTCCCGCTCTGAACCAGGAAAAGTGGTTCTTAAAGGTGGGGTGCACGGTGTTTGAAAAATTCTTTAAAAAACTGAGTCAGGCCGACTAACAAAACAAACGTGTAGCCAATGAGCAGAAAGGGGCATGTCTTGTCAATATGCGGCGGAGAGATTGTTCAGTGTGCATGTCTGACATTAGCCAAAAGCGATTGAAACATTGACATGGCGGATAAAAATGAAAAGCGAAAAAAGGCTTACGATAAGGCAAGAAGCAGGACCTGTGTTAATATGTATTAACACTATTAACATTAATAGTGTAGAACAAAGCAGTGTTCTGCAGCTTTAAATCTGAGCAGACTAAGATCCTAAAGCCTGCTTATACGCATGTGCGGGTTGGTGCTGGTTGTTGAAGATTGTATATTGTATGTTGAACTCCTGCATGTCTCTTAGTAAAGATACTGTTGTTAAAAATGGATATTTGCCTTGCCACTCGTCATTCAAGATGGTGTTAGAAGTGGTTTGCACATCATCGTGAAAGCAGCAAGGAAAAGCGGCAAGCATCCACACAGTAAGCCATCGTTATTCATCGTCTAATAAATCATGGCTGAAGGGTTTCGCAGACCTGATCCTCTTGTATTTGTCGCCGAGAAATGTCGCCGAAAATTGCCGTGTGTTTGAGCAGGAATTTGACATATTCATTGCTGCTGCACACTCTGAGAAAGAGTCTAGCACAAAAGCATTCATACTGCTCAATCTGGCCAGCTCGGAGGCCATCGAGCGCGAGCGAACGTTCGTCTCTGCACCCGCTGTGTATACAGGCGAGGGAGAAAACCGACGAATAATTACTCAGGCAGAATCACGCGAGGACCCGGAATGTCTAAAACGCAAGTTTCATGAACTTTGCAGCGCACAAACAAACATAACGATGGAAAGACACAAATTTAACTCAAGAGACCAAAAGCCAGGAGAAACAATCGAGGCATATGTAAGTGACCTACGAAATAAAGCACAAAGTTGCAGGTTTGGAGATTTACAGGAAGAATTGATAAGAGATTGACTCGTGTGCGGAATACTTAACGATGGAATGAGAAAACTCCTGTTGCGTGACAATGAGCTAACATTGACAAAAGCCATTGAAATATGCCAAATACATGAATTAACTGACCAGCACACTAAAATGCTTGCTGGAGCAAAGCACTACTTGACAAATGTGGACTGTGTTCAGCAAACAATAAAAAGAAAACCGTTTCGTACTCCGAAACATAGATTAGATAAGTTTGCCCCGCAACAAATTCATAATTGTAGCAATTGTGGAAGCAACCATGTGGCAAAACGGGAGAAATGTCCTGCATATGGCCAGCAATGTCACAGGTGCAACAAATGGAACCACTTCCAAAAATGCAGCAAATCAGTGAAAATTCAGTGCACACAAAATCTAAAAAAGACTGTCAATCAAATTGATGTAACCAAAGCTTCAAATAGCAGCGACGACTCATTCTTTATAGATGGAGTTGCTGTAAATCATCAAATTGACTCAACACAGTTAAAGAAAACTGCAATATCTTGCACAGTGCAAACTAATGGAAAGCCTCTTGAATTAAAGATTGACACAGGAGCCTCATGTAACATTATGTCTCTGCAGACATTTACACAGGTAAAGCAAGACGAAAACCTTCAGGTGTCAAGCCATGTGAAGCTTGTTGCGTATGGTGGAGAAGAGATCCAAACTGCTGGTTATCTTGGAATCTGAGTGACCAGACCTACTCTCTACAGTTTTATGTAGTCAAAAAAAATGTACAGCCACTGCTCGGACTGTCAGACTGTCTTCGGATGGGTCTTATTTCTCTCAATAATGCAGTCCACCAGGTCAGTGTAAAAGAAAACCCAAGTTTCATCCAGCAGCTTAACACAGAATATGCAGATCTTTTCCGAGATGAAATCGGAAAGCTTCCCGTAACGTACTGCATGAAACTGGACAAAGAAGCTCAACCTGTCGGCCGTCCAGCACACAGAGTTCCTGCTGCAATGCAACACAAGGTAAAAGCAGAGGTGGAAAGAATGGTTGCTATGGGCGTAATCACGCCTGTATCTGAGCCAACTGATTGGGTGTCATCTATGGTGGCGACTCACAAGAAAAACTCAGATGAAATAAGACTGTGCATTGACCCTAGGGACCTAAACAAGTTCCTAAAGGGTCTGTATCACCCCATGCGCACAGTAGAAGAAGTGGCAGCACAGATGCCAAACTCCACAGTATTCTCTGTCCTTGACGCAAAAAGCTCTTTTTGGCAGATTTTGCTGGATTATAAATCCTCCCTACTGACTACGTTCAGTACTCCATTTGGAAGATTCCGATTTCTCAGGATGCCCTTTGGCATTAATTCAGCCAGCGACGTCTTTCAGTGTGCTATGGAACACATCTTTGCTGGTTACCCGTGCGCGGTCATAGTCGATGACATCTTCGTGGGAGGTAACAGTGAGCAGGTACATGATGCAAACCTAAGGAAAGTGTTGGACTGTACTCATGAAGTAAACTTGAGACTGAACCCTCAAAAATGCAAATTCCGCCTAAGTGAGGTGAGCTATGTCGGTCATGTTTTCACAATCAAGGGTCTACAACCCGACCCCAAAAAAAACAAACGCAATCTCAGCAATGCCACCACCAGACAATGTTACTGCATTGCAGCGCTTCCTGGGTATGATCAATTACTTAGGAAAATTCATACCGAACCTTAGTGAGATGTCTCCCCCTCTGCACGAGCTGACCTGTAAAAACACAGAGTGGTATTGGTTTAAACAGCATCGGGATGCTTTTGAAGTTCTGAAGCACAGGATTTCTAGTCCACCTTCCTTGAAATACTATGACGTCCTGAAACCTGTCACACTCACTTGTGATGCCTCCCAGTTCGAACTCGGAGCTGCGTGTCTCCAAGAAGGTGCTCCTGTCGCGTACGCCTCACGTACACTGATGTGAACAGAAGTACTTCTGGCTGTTCTATTTGCGTGCACCAAATTTAATGACTATATATATAGTAAACAAATTCACATCGAAACAGACCACCAGCCCCTGGTTACCATCCTTAACAAGCCTATCTACACAGCTCCAACGAGGCTGCAACGCATAATGCTAAGATTGCAGAAATACAACTTCATATTCACATACAAGAAAGGGAAACATATGTTCCTTGCCAACACGTTGTCACGTTCCCCCAGAGACTCACCAGACGAACACACTGATGACGGAGCTGACTTTGAAGTTATGTCAGTTCAACTCATCTCGTCTTCCAGACTGAAAGAGTTGCAAACTCATACTGCACAGGATCCAGTCCTTCAACGTCTCTGCAGTATTATCAAGTCAGGATGGCCCTCTAGCCAATCAAAGCTGCCAGCAGAAATTCGTGAGTATTTTCCCTTTAGGGATGAGTTCACAGTTGATGAAGATATACTCATGAAGGGACAGAGAACGGTTGTTCCAGAATCACTAGGCAGTGAGTATATCACCATTATTCACAGAGGTCATCCAGGCCTTGATGCAGCCAAAAGGAGGGCACAGGGCATTGTATTCTGGCCTTCTTTAACCATGGACGTTGAAAAGGAGATACTACCATGCTCTATCTGTAACAGTATGAAACTCCATCAACAAACAAAGCCTCTACACCTACATCACATCCCAGATCTCCCATGGTCAAGTGTGGCTACAGATATCTTTGAGTGGAATGGTCAACACTACCTCGCACTAGTTGACTCGTATTCGGGATGGTGTGAAATTGATCTGCTTCGTGACCTGTTCTCCAGTACAGTAATCACAAAACTCAAAAGGCACTTCTCTGTTCATGGGTGTCCGCACAAAGTCTTTTCAGACAACAGTACCCAGTTTACAAGCCAACAGTTCAAAGACTTTGCTGTTGCTTGGGATTTTACACATACCACTAGTAGCTCTGAATATCCACAAGCTAACGGGCTAGCTGAGAGGGCAGTGAGGAGTGCAAAACATCTAATGGAGAAATCCAGGAGGGATGGCTCTGATGTGTTTCAAAACTTGCTCAACCTCAGAAATATTCCACGTGACCACACACTGGGTTCACCAGCAGAGAGGCTAATGTCGAGACAGACACGCACATCTCTGCCAATCTGCAAGTCCATTCTGGTGCCAGCCTCTAAGAATAACATTGCTGTCAAGAATCAAATCTCAAAAAAGATACATTGTCAAAAGACATACTATGACAAGTCCAGCAGACCTCTCCGACCACTCCTACAAGGAGAGGTAGTGAGACTCGCAACGTCCAAAGGCCATGACCAAATTGGACTCGTCAAACAGCTCTGTGATGAACCACGATCATATCTTGTGGAAGTTGAAGGAAGAGTATACAGATGAAACCGGAAACATATCCTTCCTGTCGTGGAGCCACCACCACAAAAGTTAGACCACATCAAAATGTCGCTTCCCTTTGTTCAGACCCGCCTCTGCTGAATCTAAGCACAAATTCTCCACTCCAACTGAGGTCAAAGAACAACGTACCTCACAAGGACTCGAGAAGAAACCACTGAATAAACATTCAACAAAATTCTTTCTACAGCTCCATATGTGACCAGAGCATGTCGCATTTGCAAACCAAACCCAAAGTACCTGGAATGAAAAAAAAAAGTACAGTAAATAGAGACAGAAAAGAAAGTTCTATAATTCAGTAACAAAATGTTTGATTTATAAATGTTAATATTATAACTGATGTTAAAATGTGAGTTAACAAAAGTTGTGTTAATTGCTCTTTTTACTCTCAGTTCAAGTAAATCTGTTCAATCTGTTCTTTAGAGCGGACCGTGATGCAGAATCAACGGGGAAATCGCGCGGGGACGGGACGTGTTTTTACATCAATGAAAGGTGGTGTTCTCATGTAACTGTGTTAAAGAAGATGTGCTGTCCAGATCTTGAAACACTTTTCATTAACTGCAAACCGTGCAAACCGGAGTATTGCTCGTTCATTCTGGTGAGTGTTTACATTCCTCCACAAGCTCGGCACTACAGACACTCGCTGATATGATCACAGAGAGTGAGCAACAACACCCGGACTCTGTAGTAATAATTCTTGGGGACTTTAATAAAGCAGTTCTCTCATGTGAACTGCCAAAATATAGACAGCATGTCCCACCAGAGACAGTAACACACTGGATCACTGCTACACTACAATAAAGGATGCATATCACTCTATCCCACAGGCAGCTCTGGGACTCCCTGATCACTGCTTAGTTCATCTCATACTGACCTACAGGCAAAAACTAAAATCAGCTAAACCTGTATTAAGGACTGTAAAAAGATTTTACGGTGGATTTTACAGCAGGATTTACAAGACTGTTTCTCTCTCACTGACTGGACTGTTTTTGAAGCTGCAGCCTCCGACCTGGACAAGCTCACAGAGACTGTAACATCATATATTAGTTTCTGTGAGGATTTGTGTATTCCTACCAAGACTCACTTAACTTACATTAATGATAACCCATGGTTCACTTGAAAACTCAGCCAGCTCCATCAGGCCAAAGTGGATGCTCACAGAAATGGGGATAGAGTCTTGTACAAACAGGCCAAATACACACTGGAAAAGGAGATCAGAGTGGCAAAGAGGAATTATTCTGAAAAGCTACCGACTCAGTTTTCCTCTAATGTGGAAAGGTCTGAAAGTCATCACCAACTACACGACACCATCCCCCCGCTTTGTGGTGAATCAACAACTGGCAGACGACCTGAACGAGTTCTACTGCAGGTTTGAAAAAGCCCTATTCTCACCTCCTGTAACCCCCAAATCAGCCACACCTACAATTCAGTTCAGTGAAGATGATTTGTGTCAGGTCTTCAGGAAGATCAAGAGAAGAAAGGCACCAGGCCCAGACAGCGTTTCACCAGCCTGTCTGAAAACCTGTGCTGATCAGCTGCCCCCATCTTCACACGGATCTTCAACACATCACTGGAGCTGTGTGAAGTTCCGTCATGCTTTAAAAGCTCCACCATCATTCCTGTTCCAAAGAAACCCAAAATCACCGGACTTAATGACTACAGACCTGTGGCTCTAACATCTGTGGTCATGAAATCATTTGAAAGACTGGTTTTGGCTTATCTGAAGGACATCACTGGACCCTTACTGGATCCTCTGCAGTTTGCCTACAGAGCAAACAGGTCTGTGAATGATGCAGTCAATATGGGACTGCATTATATTCTGCAGCATCTGGACAGACCAGGGACTTATCTGAGGATCCTGTTTGTGGACTTCAGCTCTGCCTTTAACAACATCATCCCATCACTCCTCTAGCCCAAATTAACCCAGCTCTCTGTGTCCTCCTCTGTCTGTCAGTGGATCACCAGCTTTCTGACAGACAGGCAGTAGCTAGTGCGACTGGGAAAACTAAAATCCAGCACTCGCACCATCAGCACTGGCGCCCCCCAGGGCTGTGTCCTCTCCCCACTGCTCGTCTCCCTGTACACGAATGACTGCACCTCTAATGACCCCTCTGTCAAGCTCCTGAAGTTTGCAGATGACACCACACTGATCGGCCTCATCCAGGACAGTGACGAGTCTGCTTACAGACTGGAGGTTGAACAGCTGGCTGTCTGATGCAGCCTTATCAACCTGGAGCTGAACACGCTCAAGACAGTGGAGATGATAGTAGGCTTCAGGAGATACCCCCTGCTCTCCCCCCACTCACCATCATGGACAGCATTGTGACAGTAGTGGAGTCATTCAGATTCCCGAGAACCACAATCTCCCAGGACCTGAAGTGGGACATTCACATAGACTCCATTGTCAAAAAGGCCCAGCAGAGGTTGTACTTCCTTCGTCAGCTGAAGAAGTTCAACCTGCCACAGGATCTGCTGGAACAGTTCTACACTGCAATCATTGAATCCATCCTCTGCACCTCAATTACTGTTTGGTTCAGCACAGCTACCAAATCTGATCTCAGGAGACTACAGGGGGTAGTCCGGACTGCTGAGCGAACCATTGGCACAACTCTCCCCACTCTCCAAGATCTGTACTTCTCCAGAGTGAGCAAAAGGGCAAAGAAAATCACTCTGGACCCCTCACATCCAGCACACTCCCTCTTTGAACTGTTGCCATCTGGTCGACGCTACAGAGCCCTGAGCACCAGAACAACCAGACATAGGAACAGTTTCTTCCCTCAGGCAATCCATCTGATGAACACTTAACACACATGGAACACACAACACTTCATTGCACATTTCACACTTGCACATTTGTACTATGTATACTTCGGAAGGTTGTGTATACTTCAATTGCACATTTCATACTTGCACATCTGTACATACAATTGTCTATACTGTTTACTTCAACTGCACATTTCATAAGTGAACATTTGTACATACAAATTGTATATATTGTATACTTCAATTGCACATTTTCACACTTGCACATTTGTACATTCAAATTGCCCATATTTGTATATGTATATTTCAATTGCACATTTCAAACCTGTACATGTGTACATACAATTTTGCCTACATTGTATATGTCTTTCTGTTACAGTGTTACACTATAGAGCTTCTCACACTAAAGCAAATTTGTCACATGTGAAAACATGCCTGGCAATAAAGCTCTTTCTGATTCTAATTCTGATATAGGATCAGCTTTCCAGCGCTGGAGAGAACTGAACATCTTTCACGTGAAACGGAGCTAAACCTTTCACGGTGCAACACACAGTACTACAAAAACACATTTGACCTGTATTACTATAGTATTACTCATTGTGTTCATTTATTGATAAAAATATCCCCTTGACCAGCTGCCCCAGCAGGTTCCGCCATAATAGTTGCCCGGGTTATGTATGTATGTGTGGGGCGGAGCTATCAAAACAAGGGAGACACCCATTTGGGTTAGGGGCGTGTTTGTTTTGGTGATTTCAAATGTCAACATTGGCTTTCAAACATCGTGCACCCCACCTTTAAGTAGCACCGAAACGTTGCTGGTCTAGACTTAAAAACCGCTTGCGTCTGGGTCTGGGGGCGGGGTTACTGTTAGCGCCTTTGATAATGTACCTTAAGTATACCAATGTTTAATACACTTTTACTTTACCACAATATGATCAATTATCAGCAAACATGATAGTAGGTAGCCACATGCTAAGGCTACCTTTTTTCTGTGTTAATGATAAAATAATGTTATGTACTTTCCGTTATTCTCGATTACAACCTCCGTTTATACAAATTACATGGAGCTGCACGTACACGTTGCATTCATCGCGTTTGGATGCCAATGTAGGTTCGCAAACCCATGAGCATTAACAGTAAAGCAACATCCACCATTGTTGATGTTGTGTTTGTGTTTGCTGCTGCATACTACATATGTTACGTATACAGTGACGTAAGACTTGTGTCAGGACTCAGCCCAGACTTTGGCCATGTGCTCTTGTTTATGTTCCCTGTCACGTGTCTGTTTACTCCTCCCCATTTCTGCACACCTGTTCCTCATTTGTTCATTGTCCTGTCTATTTAACTGTTCCTTGTCTTCTGATGTCGACTTTTGTCTGGTCTGGTCTGGTATTGTCTGCATCTTTGTTTCATGTTTTTAGTTAATAAATCCTCTTTATTTTTACACTATCCTGCAGTTGGGTCTGTTTTTATCCCCGCGTTGAGGAAAGAAGGATTCCGCCACACCAAGACCCAGCAGGATAGCGTCAGCCTGTATCGGCTCTGTGGGAGCATTTTATTTTTATTTTTTCGGACTGTTTTCTGCCCTGCATTTTGTTGTTTTGTGTGACATTGATCCGCATTTTTGATCCGTGAGGGACGCCGCTCCACTTCCGGTATTCCACTGGGGGGCCGCCTCACTTCCTGGTTGCGGTCCATGTCACCAGCCCGAGATTTGTTTTTGTTTTTCTCGGTGTCCTCTCTCCACTTCCTGGTTTTCCCGTGGAGGACGCCGCCCCTCTTCCTGTCCCTGGGGGGTGTTGCAGGCCTGTATGTTTTTGTATTTTTTTTCCCCATGGTGGAGGACTTTTCCCGCCCTCCCCCCTTTCTGGTTTTCTGGACTCATGTAGAGGGGTTGTGCTCGGGCCTTCAGCTCGGCTGTGGATGTCGCTCGGCCCTTCAGCTCGGCTGTGGACGTCGCTCGGCCTTTCAGCTCGGCTGAGGACGACACTTGGCCCTTCAGCTCGGCTGTGGACGTTGCTAGGCCCTTCAGCTCGGCTGTGGACATCGCTCGGCCCTTCAGCTCAGCTGTGGATGTCGCTTGGCCCTCTCTGGCTGTGCCACCGTGTGCCTTGCTCCCCCCACCTGCCTCGCCATGTGCCTTGTTCCCCCCACCTGCCTTGCCATGTGCCTTGCTCCCCCCATGTACCTCGCCATGTGCCTTGCTCCCCCCTCTTGGATCTCGTTGTGATCATGGTCCCCTCGGATATTGCAATGGATACGGGATTGGCTCGTCGGGAGCCGCACCTTGAGGAGGTACTCAGCCCGTACTTTGGCCACGTGCTCTTGCTTATGTTCCCTGTCACATGTCTGCCCCGCCCTTGTTTACTCCTCCCCATCTCTGCACACCTGTTCCTCATTTGTTCATTGTCCTGTCTATTTAACTGTGCCGTGTTGCCTATGGCAGCATGGAATAAACTCATGAGAATCTAAACTACTGGCTCTTTTTTAATGTCAATTATCTTCTCTCATATAATCACTGCTTAGATAGTCATTATTCCTTTATGCAGCTTTTTCCTCCTGCTCCTGTATGTCCTAACCAAACCAGTTTAACATGTGACTATCCAGTATTTGTAATAATCCAGTCTAATCATTTTAATTGTGGTTATTTTTCAGTTTCTGACTGGCATAGTTTATCAACCATTAGTGGTTTTCGTCTTTTGTCTGGTCTGGTCTGGTCTGGTATTGTCTGCATCTTGTCTTGTTTAATGTTTTTATTTAATAAATCCTGTTTATTTTTACGCTATCCTGCAGTTGTGTCTGTTTTTATCCCCACGTTGCTTACAACTTGGCTCTGTGACGGCTCTCTATCACATGGAAAAGCAAACCAGTTCTTAGAAGGATCACCAGTGGAACCAGCTTTGAACCAGCACCAGCACTAGCTCTGAACCAGCACCAGCACTAGCTCTGAACCAGCATCTGGTTCTTTCTGGTGGAAAGGGGGCATAATTGCCACTTTCAAGAAAATCTGTCTGATGTTGCTGTATGAATTTGAGATTAAAAAATATAAAGAAACAGGTTTTGTTCAACATTTCTATTTTGTTAACTCTAAGAAAGCATAACAATATTTAACCGCAACATGAAAATTCTTTAATCATAAGCAGAGATGATGCTAATGAAGTTGAACAGAGAGGTTAAAACAGTACTGTAATTGATAATAAAGATAATAAAGTAATAGATTTATAAGATAATAAAGATAATAAAATCTCACAAACTAGATTGTTCATAAACCAAATGTCACACTTCAGTTAACTTGTTAGAAAGCTGTGAACCACCATGAAAAAATATTATCCTCAACTCAGATTGTAATCAGAAATCTTTAAATACAGATTTAGTCTTCTTCATTTTCACCCCTGATGAGATTGCGTTAGTGTAGTTATGAGCACAAAGAACTGTATAATCAGTGTCTAATTTAAATAAGATGAAGTACTACCAAGAAGAACCAACAGAGAGTTTAAAATGATCCTAAAAGCCTCCAACAAAAAATTAAAGTGAAATTCAAAAAAGGTTTCATTTCACATTTCAGAGCTGATTTGGGGTTTAAGACTACGAAACTATTTTTTTCTGAAAATATTATTCAGTCTCTGTAAGTTTACTTGTCATGTGCATAACTAATGATATGTAATTTGCCAGTGAATTAATTAGGAAAGAATCAAATACTGAGCAGGAGAGTCCCAAATAATTAGACTGGACAAATTTAAAAATCATAAGCAAGCTGTCGCAGAGAGCTGACATACGTTTGTGGGCACATACTGTATGATGATTCTGAGTCTGTTTATGACACTGATTCTGGTTATGATACTTAGTCTGTTTATTATATTCATTCTGTTTATGATACTGATTCAAGGTATGATTTAGATTCAGTTTATTGTATTGATTCTGTTTATGATACTGATTCTGGTTATGATTCTGATTCAACTTATGATTTTCAGTTCTTGATTCAGATTCAATTTATGATTCTGATTTATAATACTTTTATGATATATTTTTAACCAGTTTAAATCATAACATTCCCTTCGAACATTTTATATTTTATGGATGCACAAATGTAAAATTCCTTTTGTCCATCACCATGAATGTGTGCTTTAAAAATGAAAACCACTAATGGTTGATAAACTATGCCAGTCAGAACCTGAAAAATAACCACAATTAAAATGATTAGACTGGATTATTACAAATACTGGATAGTCTGGTTTGGTTAGGACATACAGGAGCAGGAGGAAAAAGCTGCATAAAGGAATAATGACTATCTAAGCAGTGATTATATGAGAGAAGATAATTGACATTAAAAAAGAGCCAGTAGTTTAGATTCTCATGAGTTTATTTGAAACTGATTTATGCATTTATTATATAAAGTGCTGCGTTCAATGCAAGCACAATACACCATGAATCTTATTTTAAGAAAAACAGAAAATATAGAAATACCTAGATACCCACTGCAGTAAATATATATATATATATATATATATATATATATATATATATATATATATATATATGTATATATATATATATATATATATATATATATATATATTTATATATATATATATATAGTGATAAGCTCCTTACAAAAGAACAAAAAATTTTTTGTATACAGCAGGAATTTTTGCACCAGTTTATAGAACTTACAGTATAAATATATTTTCTCCTTTATTGCTTTGTATATTAGGAAAGAACTCAGGTTAAGACACGTATTAAATCCAGTCAAACCACAATTCTGTGTTTTACAGAACAGTTCATTTATGTGTTATTTCATTTATGCTCAAGTAATTTTGACTAAAACATAATTTCAGAAATCGTCTGGATTATGTTTAATCATTTGCAGAAACCTGTAATACTTTGAAAAGTATTTTAAGCCAAAGCGTGCATTTAATGTCACATGCATCACTAAAGGATGTTTGATAGATAATGTTTTTGCATGTGCATTTCTCAAATATACAGTACTTACTAATGTTAACTTAGATCTATCATAGAATAGTTTCCATTTGATAAATACAATTCCATCACTGTAAATTCGACTCCAGGATTGAGTAATTGACAATCAAATACAAAGAATATGTTACAATACATTCAAAATAATTAAAGCTACAAGTTCTGTCCAATCCATATCATTGCACATTCATACAGGTTGGCAGATTCTTATAATGCTCTTCCTATTGTACTTTTTACGCATACACATTATTTAAAATATTAGCTCGGTATATTCGCATGATTCATTGAGGGAACAGGAGAGTCAAACTTGGTCAGGGTTCTCATTCTGAGAAGAGGATGTGGTTTAGCATCAGCTGGACCGTGTTAACAGAAGCGACACAGCCACCATGAAGCACGCCATGAGCACACTGATCTTGCTGCTGACATCACCCGAATTAAATACTGTTGAAATAAAACAGAAATGACTTGTTACAACAAAAGGCACTATGGTAACAACAATATAGAATGATCAGTTGTTAAATATAAATGAAAGGTGTGTTCTCTAATGCTCAGGACCAGGACCATGATGACTTATCGGTTGGACAGTATACCATGATACAGTGATTTATAATTTGAACTTTAAACACTGAAATAACATTTCCCCAATGTATCAAAGTTCTTCCGAGTTCTCAATGCTGATCGGTCAGAAGTCATCAATTAAATCTGACATTCTGACTAATAGGTTATTGTTTTTGAATCGGCTTACTCATGAACATGTCTGGCGAGTGCTCCACATAATCCCCATAATTAAAAACATACTTTTAGCTGCCAGTCTCTGGCAAAATTCCGGTAATGTAATAGCGTGTAATAACAGTTACTCTGCTTTGTACAGGGTCATGCTACAACACCCTGTCACAGGATATTATATTATTGAATATCCCTAAGTGTTTTATTCCAAGCAAGGATATTTCTTACTACATAAAATATGTATTTACTACATACCCGTGCCATTCACTGTGATACTGGTGATGGAGATCTGAAAAGGAAGGGTGCCACTTTTGGCTGCTCGAAACATAGTTTCAGCAATTTGGGTGGTGTTGGGATTTCCAGCAGAGCTGTTAAAAGCCAAGTCCATGCTGTTCAGAATTGAATCATTAGCTGCTTTAAACGTTCCTGTGCTGGTTATACAAAGATAAAGTAAGTTAGAAAAGAGAACTGTGTGTATTGAAATTTGGTTTTATAATATGAATATGGATGGTTTATGAGGCAAAATGCTTAAAATAAACTTTTAAGTACCTGTAGTTTAACATGCTTAAGAGACTGAATGAATTTGGGAAGTCTTGAGTGAAAAAAGGGTTAAGCTGCAAAGAAGTCAACAGTTGATTAACAAGGGAAAGTTTTCTACTATTAAAATCATGATAAACATAAATTATATATATATATATATATATATATATATATATATATATATATATATATATATATATATATATATATATAAATAAAGGGAAAACAACATCAATAGCTTTCACATATACAAGCATGTGTGCAAATTGCTGAAATGTATATAGTGTATACATAATTAGAAAAATACATTCTGCAAATAAATACAGGGCGGCAGGCACAACAGGACCATGTACAACTCTAGTACAATTTGAAATAAAAACACTGCAGATTATTGTGTATTGTGTTCTTTCAGGTCTGCAGGAACCTGTAGTCTAAAGTTAACAAGCTATCAGACTACACCGTCATAGGACATTTTTATTTATAGCAAACTTGTCAGGTATGTCAAGAATAATATAAAAAATATCTGAATATAAAACAAAACTTTTTATATAGATATTTTTTATATATTATTCTTGACATACATGACAAGTTTGCTATAAATAAAAATGTCCTATGACGGTGTAGTCTTATAGCTTGTTACCTTTAGATTATAGGTTCCTGCAGACCTGAAAGAACACAATACAATCTTGACATACTTGACAAGTTTGCTATAGATAAAAATGTCTCTAATGTGCATTTTAGTGATTGAATCCCAAATTTGAGTGATTTATATTAGTGGAACTTACTGTGACTATTAGTCTATATCTGTATTTCTGCATTTTATGCTGTATTTGTGAAAGCGACTAATTTCGCATTTTCACAAGATCATCAATTAAACCAAGGGGTACTAATTTCATACTTACTCCATTTTTAATCATTAATGTTCTGGTTGTGAATGAATCTGAACTAGTATTTGAGAGAGCTGCTGTAAAAGTGCCATTTGTTACGAAAAGCACAATCACATCAATTGGCTGATCTGAAAAGAGAAATATAGGGTATGAATGCAAATATTTGGAAGTACAAACATGGTGCAAATACAGTGTTTTAATTTGTCATTTGACATTTTTTTATTAAAATTCTCCCTTTACCCCCTTGTTTGTTATAATAACCTCCACTCATCTGGGAATTATTATTTTTTAAGGTTATACTCACTAAGGACAGTGATTGCGCTGGAATCAATTTGTGCACTCAAAGTACTGTTATTATCTACAGCCTCCTTCAGAGCAGTTGCTGCTGCTTGTCCAGATGGGATGGGAGTTGTGGAGTTCTCGTCGAATATCAGCTCAACATCTGCATCGGTATTTTGTACAGCACGTATAGGTTGAGGTCTGCAGGAAAAAAATCATTATTAATATTACATTCTTGTGTTGTATAAAATTCTTTAGATTATTTTTAATATGATAATTTTTCTAACAAACTTTAACTTTGAATTTGTCTTAGGGTTGGAATAACATGAATAAATTACTCTTTTAAACAGAAAAAGATTACTGTTTTAAATTTTTAAACAATGTATCTCGGTATAGAAACATAATTTCTTATCTACAATGTATGAAACATGTAATATGCATTTACGAAAATGTGTTAATTGTAAATTTGAAATGGGTCTCACCTGAAAGCTTTGACTCTGCAGCCGCGGTACTTAGAGCCAAAGAGAATTGTATAGATTTGATTCAACTGCAAAAAAGAAGATATTTATTATTATCCTACAATTAGAGCTTTTTATTACTGTCTCTGTTCAGTCAATAGACAAATATTTTGTAAATTTATCTAACAAAACATCTTTTTAGATCTTAGTTTTGACCACAATTGTGAAATGTAGTTTTCTTTTCTGATAATTTCATGAATTATTTCACATAATTACATAATATTCCAGTGGATGGTCTGACACGTACCAGTTGAGTCACCTGTGCAGCCAAAGATTTAAATTCAGGAGTAGTTGGATCACTTAATTGTGTAGTATACTCAGTCTTGAGACCAACACTCAGGTCGACAGTTGGCTGTGGACGAAGTGTTACAGCTGCTGTTGTTGTTGTTGTTGTTGTTGTTGTTGTTGTTGTTTTTGCTGTTGTCACCACTGTTGTTGTTATTGGGGAGCTGGAAGTAGTAGTTACTGTTGAAGTATTTGTAGAGTTTGTTGATTTTATCGGAGTAGTTGCTGTCGAAACTGTTATATTACCGGCAGTAGCAATTGCTTGTGTAGTAGCTGTAGCGTTTGTAGGTGCTGGTGTTGTAGATGCTGTCAAAACTGTTGTATTACCAGCAGTAGCATTTGTTTGTGTAGTAGCTGTAGCGTTTGTAGGTGCTGGTGTTGTAGATGCTGTAGAAACTGTTATATTACCAGCAGTAGCAATTGCTTGTGTAGTAGCTGTAACGTTTGTAGGTGCTGGAGTTGTAGATGCTGTCGAAACTGTTAAATTACCAGCAGTAGCATTTGCTTGTGTAGTAGCTGTAGTGTTTGTAGGTGCTGGTGTTGTAGATGCTGTCGAAACTGTTAAATTACCAGCAGTAGCATTTGCTTGTGTAGTAGCTGTAGTGTTTGTAGGTGCTGGTGTTGTAGATGCTGTCGAAACTGTTAAATTACCAGCAGTAGCATTTGCTTGTGTAGTAGCTGTAGCGTTTACAGGTGCTGGTGTTGTAGATGCTCTCGAAATTGTTATATTACCGGCAGTAGCATTTGCTTGTGTAGTAGCTGTAGCATTTGTAGGTGCTGGTGTTGTAGATGCTGTCGAAACTGTTAAATTACCGGCAGTAGCATTTGCTTGTGTAGTAGCTGTAGCGTTTGTAGGTGCTGGTGTTGTAGATGCTGTCGAAACTGTTAAATTACCGGCAGTAGCATTTGCTTGTGTAGTAGCTGTAGCGTTTGTAGGTGCTGGTGTTGTAGATGCTGTCGAAACTGTTATATTACCGGCAGTAGCATTTTCTTGTGTAGTAGCTGTAGCGTTTACAGTTGCTGGTGTTGTAGATGCTCT
Organism: Tachysurus vachellii; assembly: GCF_030014155.1. Classification (NCBI taxonomy): domain Eukaryota; kingdom Metazoa; phylum Chordata; class Actinopteri; order Siluriformes; family Bagridae; genus Tachysurus; species Tachysurus vachellii. The sequence continues at coordinate 29,185,312 of NC_083461.1, read as the reverse complement.
CGAAATTGTTATATTACCAGCAGTAGCATTTGCTTGTGTAGTAGCTGTAGTGTTTACAGATGCTGGTGTTGTAGATGCTGTCGAAACTGTTAAATTACCGGCAGTAGCATTTGCTTGTGTAGTAGCTGTAGCGTTTGTAGGTGCTGGTGTTGTAGATTCTGTCGAAACTGTTACTTTACCGGCAGTAGCATTTGCTTGTGTAGTAGCTGTAGCGTTTGTAGGTGCTGGTGTTGTAGATGCTGTCGAAATTGTTATATTACCGGCAGTTGCATTTGCTTGTGTAGTAGCTGTAGCGTTTACAGATGCTGGTGTTGTAGATGCTGTCAAAACTGTTATATTACCGGCAGTAGCATTTGCTTGTGTAGTAGCTGTAGCGTTTGTAGGTGCTGGTGTTGTAGATGCTGTCGAAACTGTTAAATTACCGGCAGTAGCATTTGCTTGTGTAGTAGCTGTAGCGTTTGTAGGTGCTGGTGTTGTAGATGCTGTCGAAACTGTTACATTACCGGCAGTAGCATTTGCTTGTGTAGTAGCTGTAGCGTTTGTAGGTGCTGGTGTTGTAGATGCTGTCGAAACTGTTAAATTACCGGCAGTAGCATTTGCTTGTGTAGTAGCTGTAGCGTTTGTAGGTGCTGGTGTTGTAGATGCTGTCGAAACTGTTACATTACCGGCAGTAACATTTGCTTGTGTAGTAGCTGTAGCGTTTGTAGGTGCTGGTGTTGTAGATGCTGTCGAAACTGTTACATTACCGGCAGTAACATTTGCTTGTGTAGTAGCTGTAGCGTTTGTAGGTGCTGGTGTTGTAGATGCTGTCGAAACTGTTACATTACCGGCAGTAACATTTGCTTGTGTAGTAGCTGTAGCGTTTGTAGGTGCTGGTGTTGTAGATGCTGTCGAAATTGTTATATTACCGGCAGTTGCATTTGCTTGTGTAGTAGCTGTAGCGTTTACAGATGCTGGTGTTGTAGATGCTGTCAAAACTGTTATATTACCGGCAGTAGCATTTGCTTGTGTAGTAGCTGTAGCGTTTGTAGGTGCTGGTGTTGTAGATGCTGTCGAAACTGTTAAATTACCGGCAGTAGCATTTGCTTGTGTAGTAGCTGTAGCGTTTGTAGGTGCTGGTGTTGTAGATGCTGTCGAAACTGTTAAATTACCGGCAGTAGCATTTGCTTGTGTAGTAGCTGTAGCGTTTGTAGGTGCTGGTGTTGTAGATGCTGTCGAAACTGTTACATTACCGGCAGTAGCATTTGCTTGTGTAGTAGCTGTAGCGTATGTAGGTGCTGGTGTTGTAGATGCTGTCGAAACTGTTACATTACCAGCAGTAGCATTTGCTTGTGTAGAAGCTGTAGCGTTTGTAGGTGCTGGTGTTGTAGATTCTGTCGAAACTGTTACATTAACAGTAGTAGCATTTGCTTGTGTATTAGCTGTAGCGTTTGTAGGTGCTGGTGTTGTAGATGCTGTTGAAACTGTTACATTACCGGCAGTAGCATTTGCTTGTGTAGTAGCTGTAGCGTTTACAGTTCCTGGTGTTGTAGATGCTGTCGAAACTGTTAAATTACCGGCAGTAGCATTTGCTTGTGTAGTAGCTGTAGCGTTTGTAGGTGCTGGTGTTGTAGATGCTGTCGAAACTGTTACATTACCAGCAGTAGCATTTGCTTGTGTAGTAGCTGTAGCGTTTGTAGGTGCTGGTGTTGTAGATGCTGTCGAAATTGTTATATTACCGGCAGTAGCATTTGCTTGTGTAGTAGCTGTAGCGTTTACAGATGCTGGTGTTGTAGATGCTGTCAAAACTGTTATATTGCTGGCAGTAGCATTTGCTTGTGTAGTAGCTGTAGCGTTTGGAGGTGCTGGTGTTGTAGATGCTGTCGAAACTGTTAAATTACTGGCAGTAGCATTTGCTTGTGTAGTAGCTGTAGCGTTTGTAGGTGCTGGTGTTGTAGATGCTGTCGAAACTGTTACATTACCGGCAGTAGCATTTGCTTGTGTAGTAGCTGTAGCGTTTGTAGGTGCTGGTGTTGTAGATGCTGTCGAAATTGTTATATTACCGGCAGTAGCATTTGCTTCTGTAGTTGCTGTAGCGTTTACAGGTGCTGGTGTTGTAGATGCTGTCGAAACTGTTACATTACCGGCAGTAGCATTTGCTTGTGTAGTAACTGTAGCGTTTGCAGTTGCTGGTGTTGTAGATGCTGTCGAAACTGTTACATTACCAGTAGTAGCATTTACTTGTGTAGTAGCTGTAGCGTTCGTAGGTGCTGGTGTTGTAGATTCTGTCAAAACTGTTACATTACTAGCAGTAGCATTTGCTTGTGTATTAGCTGTAGCGTTTGTAGGTGTTGGTGTTGTAGATGCTGTCAAAACTGTTACACTACCAGTAGTAGCATTTGCTTGTGTAGTAGCTGTAGCGTTTACAGGTGCTGGTGTTGTAGATGCTGTCGAAATTGTTATATTACCAGCAGTAGCATTTGCTTGTGTAGTAGCTGTAGCGTTTACAGATGCTGGTGTTGTAGATGCTGTCGAAACTGTTACATTACCAGTAGTAGCATTTGCTTGTGTAGTAGCTGTAGCGTTTGTAGGTGCTGGTGTTGTAGATGCTGTCGAAACTGTTACATTACCAGTAGTAGCATTTGCTTGCGTAGTAGCTGTAGCGTTCGTAGGTGCTGGTGTTGTAGATTCTGTCGAAACTGTTACAGTGCCAGTAGTAGCATTTGCTTGTGTAGTAGCTGTAGCGTTTGTAGGTGCTGGTGGTGTAGATGCTGTCGAAACTGTTATATTATCAGCAGTAGTATTTGTTGGTGTAGTAGCTGTAGCGTTTGTAGGTGCTGGTGTTGTAGATGCTGTCCAAACTGTTACATTACCAGTAGTAGCATTTGCTTGTGTAGTAGCTGTAGCGTTCGTAGGTGCTGGTGTTGTAGATGTGTCATTTGTGGTTTGTCCAGTTACAGATCTCAGAATGATACCTATAGAATGATTATTATTATTATTATTATTATTATTATTATTATTATTATTATTCAAAATCTGCTGTAAGGAATTATGGGTGAAATAATAACAGTGAAAATTATTCACAGCCTAGGATAAGAACTTACTCAGTATGAACACGATTCTCAGTTCTTTTCTCTTCATCCTGAATGTTTCCCAATAACACCCTTAAATAATATTACACGAAATATTATACAATTTTCAGAAATCAAAACGTTTTAAAATGTTGGACCACTTTGTGTTCTATTGTATTACATTACACAATATTCTTCATCTGCATTCAATAGAGCTTTATACATTGGTAAGCAATATCACAGACTATTAATCATTTTTATATACCAGTGTTTTTTTTTCTCTCACATTCACTTCTTCTAAAGTTTTAATGCCTAAACCAGTCTGGGATGTTTTCACAATGCTGAAACACCTGCCTGCATTCATGTGTAAAGATATTTTCAAGAAAATATGGCAAGACATTTTTAACTGAACTGTTAACATTTAATATCAGGTTGAGAATGAAAAAATGATGTCTTATGTGAAAATGAAAGAAAATGAAAGAAAAACCTTTACTTAATTCTTTCTAGAACATAATAGTGCCAGGTCTCAATGGATTTCCAGAGATTACTAAATATTTTTCATCTAAGTGTGCTGTTTTTCATCTATGTGTGCTGTTAACCAGATTAAAAAAAACAAAACATTTCATTGTCTGTGAATGCATATGTATATATACACGTATGTGTATATATACATATGCATTCACAGACAATGAAATGTTTTGTTTTTTTTTAATCTGGTTAACAGCACACATAGAATGCAAATTATATCACAACATCCAAAAGAATTAAAAGAATTTTCAATTTAGGTGTGCTTTTGCTTATTAAAAATCTCAATCACATTTAACAGTAGTATTATATCTAGACTTGTACCTGATTGATAAAACAAGAGCAAAAAAGCAAATAACATTTAAACAGATGACAAAATATTTTCTTAAAGTCAGTCATATACAGACAATTTATAACTAATAATCCCTCTCTCTCTCTCTCATTTTCTACCGCTTATCCGAACTACCTCGGGTCACAGGGAGCCTGTGCGTGCATCTCAGGCGTCCATCTAATAACCTGATTATTTATTATAAATTTGATCATTATTTCATAGATATGAATACATTATTACTTCCTTCACTAATTTCTATGCAAGATATTAAACTCACCCAGATGATTTGTAATCTTTGTAAGTGTTCAGTTAGAGTGTTATAAAAAGTCCTTAGTTTCCGGTCAGAATCATAGTCACAGTATTCAGGAAACTAAGGCAATGCTTGTCTTGGTTTGTGGTTTTTATAGGCTGTGAGTTGCCAGGATGAATAAACCCATTTTTTCTTTGTTTTTCTGTGATACTGATCAGGAGATGATACTTGTCATCAGCTTTCACATTGTCACACATGACTTAATGACACTTTCAGGCTTGTTCTCATTCTTGTCTGGAATTAACGTTAAAGACTGCATTCCACTGTTATACAAGTTCAGAGAGAGAAAGCTTCAAACTTTGAGCATGCATCATAAGCCTTATAATCCTAAGCCTTATATAGAAGTATAATTCAATTACAAATTTTTGAAACAAAGCTGAAAATCAACAGCTGATATTTCAATTCCAGAGATATCTAAAGTAAATAATCCTGAAGTACATCATTTTGAAGTATATAATGTATATAAAATAAATAATGTTTTGAAGTACAAATAATGTATGTGGCGTTTGCAGGCTTCTAAAATATATGCAAAAGAGGCTGTACAACAATACTTATTATAGAATCTCTAAAATTTCACCACTGTTTTTCATCACAGATTTATTGTTTGGTGCTAAAATACAGAAATCCTAAATGGCTTGGATAATGTATCAGCTTTTGTTGTATAGATAGTAACAAGAGAAAAGGTTGTCATTAGCCTTAATTATTTATATATTTAAATATGCTGTGTATATTTTAATAATACTAGGTGGGTGACATAAAGGAGGATATTAAAGTTCCAGGTTCACTCCATGGAGAGTTGAACATGAAATGTATTAAAATTGACAATTTATTCATATTTGGTTTAATGTGTATGTGATTTCTATATTTTATGCGCTGAAAAATGTTTTTACAGACACTGATGATAAAATGAATTAATTTTCTATTTTAGTGTGTGCTCTTTCCTTGTTTAATAAATGTATGTCATCTGTGATATTTTTGCTTTGACATGAAAATTTTTTTGTTTGCATTCTGAAGTCTAAAGCCGTAAGACAGGGCATGGGTTTGTTATCCATCACTGACGCATTTGTTTTCTGTTCTTCATGTTTCTTGCTTTGAGCTACGTGATACATGACTAATAATTGAACTTCTTAGTATTAGCATCTGACTACTGACAAATAAGCAAATAACTGTCAGGGTAGAGAAGGTAGGTTAATTGAATTCATTTTTTTACAGAACCATAATTACCTGATTTATTTAGAATGTATTAGAACTGATTTTTGTGTTTTTTAAAATTGAGTATATAAAACTGCTCATGAAGCACTTGTGTATAGTTCTAACAAGTCTGCATTACCTGGAACAGACAGAAATGTGCTAGTGACTAATAGATTAATTAGAAGAATTAAATTATTCAAATGAGAAACTGAGTGTGATGTTTTTTCCCTCATCAACACATATGCAATGACAGAAAGTTGAAGCGATTTTATAAATGTTAGAAATCGCATGGTGCCCATGTATAATTGACACATTTACGCACAACGTCATGTTATGATTCACAGCACATGTAATGCGCGTGTTTCTATTTTTTCCACATTCCTCACTGGTTTACTTAATTTTATGTTAAATAGGGCTCCTGTTTTCAGAAACATAGTGAAACATAGATCAGAAACATAGCTACGTGGCCGAGAAGTGCAAAACAAATTAACAAATCCGAAAACACATTAAAAACCCGAAAACAAATGAACAAATCCGAAAACACATTAACAAAACCCGAAAACAAATGAACAAATCCGAAAACACATTAACAAATCCGAAAACACATTAACAAATGCGAAAACAAACTAACAAATCTGAAAACACATTAACAAATCTGAAAACAAATTAACAAATCCGAAAACACATTAACAAATCCGAGAACACATTAACAAATCCGAAAACAAATGAACAAATCCGAAAACACATTAACAAATCCGAGAACACATTAACAAATCCGAAAACAAATGAACAAATCCGAAAACACATTAGCAAATCCGAAAACAAACTAACAAATCCGAAAACACATTAACAAACCCGAAAACACATTAACAAATGCGAAAACAAACTAACAAATCTGAAAACACATTAACAAATCTGAAAACAAATTAACAAATCCGAAAACACATTAACAAATCCGAAAACACAAGGTCAAGTCAGACAACCCGGAAACGGTAGTGTGTATCGTTTTTTAATGGAAACTTACCGATCATTGGACAAGACACCTGTCACTCAAGATATAGAGGTATGGAATCTTATGTGCAATGTGTAAAGTTCTCCGTTTAAATATAAGAAAATAACAGAATTAAGCCACAGTAATCCATTCCATCCATCCATTCCAACTTTTCCCTGCGGTAGACTGTTGAACTTCATGTATACCTTGAGTGACAGGTGTCTTGTCCAATCACAAACTATACCAACTTCTTCCGGGTTGTCTGAAATGTCGTTGTTTTTTCGGATTTGTTAATGTGTTTTCGGATTTGTTAATGTGTTTTCGGATTTGTTGTGTTTCGTGCACCGATTCAGACAACCCGGAAGAGGTAGGTATAGTTTGTGAATGGAAACTTACCGATCATTGGACAAGACACCTGTCATTAAAGATATACAGGTGAATGAAAGGTGTCTCATCCGATGATGGTTTCCATTCACAAACTATACTATGTTAATGTGTTTTCGAATTTGTTAATTTGTTTTCGGATTTGATAATTTGTTTTCGGATTTGTTAATGTGTTTTCGGATTTGTTAATGTGTTTTCGGATTTATTAATGTGTTTTCAGATTTGTTAATTTGTTTTCGGATTTGTTAATGTGTTTTCGGATTTGTTAATGTGTTTTCAGATTTGTTAATGTGTTTTCGGATTTGTTAATGTGTTTTCGGATCTTTTAAATTGTTTTGCACTTCTTGGCCACCGTACATAGCTCCTTATTGTGCTATTTGTTAATACTCATCACTCCTCTTTGGGAGTTGGTAGATTTGACATTCGTTTTCAATATACTTTAATCAGCAATTTTTATTCTTACGTAAATACATGTAGTTGCTGACGGGTGTGGTGACCAACTTGACATTTGTTGTATATATGAAATTAAGTTTCTAAAATAAGTTTCTATGATGTCAAAACATTGGAGGAAGTCTTGATTATACGCATTATAAAATTAATTCAATTCAAGTACCCCTTTCATTTTGTAGACCTAGTGGCAGCTTGCTGTTTCTTGTTTAGTGGGATTGAATTGCATTCTTCTGTTGAATTATTTTATTTCTAAAGCACATTTTACACAACCGAAGTTGTGTACACAACATGAAAATGCTTTAATCATAAGCAGATAAAGCAGAGATGATGTTAATGAAGTAGGCAGTTGACCAGAGAGGTTAAAACAGTACTGTCAGAAGATAATAAAGATAATAAAACTTCACAAATTAGATGTCACACTTCAGTTAAGTTGTTAGAAAGCTGTGAACCACCATGAAAAAATATTATCCTCAACTCAGATTGTAATCAGAAATCTTTAAATTATAGAGTCTTCTTCATTTTCACTTCTGATGAGATTGGATGCATCTCTCTGTAAACTGGCAGACAAAATGTTCATGTTAACTTAATCAATAAAGATAAGTGGACCTGTTTTAGAAGTAGCCATGCAAGCCCAAGACATGACACTGCCACCACCATGTTTCACAGATGAGCATGTATTTTTTGGTTCATGAGCAGATTCTTTCTTTTTCCACATTTTCCAATACTTTACTAGAGTTTAATGTTCAGAAATTTCATGGCTCATTTCTGTATTTTCTTGTGAATTCAAGTTTGATATTTAATATTTCTAGCCACTATATTTCTGCTCTTAAAATCATCTTCAAAAGTGCATTTAAAGTACTTTTTCCCCTGCCATGTGAAGGATGTGGAGATGTTACTGACTGTTGTTTTTGACTTTTTCCCTCATAGTGTCATGATTGTTTATATCTTGTTCCCTGCGCTTCTGTGTGGGTTCTCTTGTTGGTTTCATCCACCAGATCCATATCCTGTTCCGAGCCATGCAGACCTGTTCCTCATTTCTTGCTATTTACCCTCCTATTTATACCTGTTTTGTTTGTGCTTTTGCTGAGGCCTCATCTTTTTTTAACTCATGTTTTCTAGATTGGTTTTGGTTTTCTTGTATCTTGTTTTGTTTTTTGTTGCTCATTTTTTCCCCTACAGTTTTTCTGTGTCTGTTGGTCTTGTGATTTTCTTAATAAATCCCTGTCTGTTTTTTGCTATCCCTGCATGGGTCTGGTTTTTGCCCCTGTTGAAGGCACCTGTTTCCTAACACATAGTTCCTAACAAATCTTCTGTCCTCAGCTGCTACTGCTTCCTCTGCTTGATTTTTTTTCTGTGGTTTCTTTCAAGTTATTCAACATTGTTGTATTGGCTATGCATCTTGTTTAAGTAATGCCTTAAATTGGCTTGTCTTTCTCCCAAAGAAAGCTCTCTGTTCTTTATGTTGGCTTCTCATTTTTAACAACAAATGCAGTACTCACAGATGAAACAAGAGCTATTTATTGTTTAAACAATCAATCTAACAGGAAAATATTTTTGCTCAGATAAGAATTGGGTGGTCTGATTTAAAATGTCCTATGTTCAACATTGTTTAATATTTCTATATATAAATAAAAGTATAATAAAGGCTTAACTGATCTTTCTTCTTATATTTAACTTTTTGATCTTAAACCCAAATGGCTTCAGTCTACAGCAAAAAGAGGATAATTTCTTCTGTCTATTAGTTTAATAGGGGACTGTATAGTAATAAGAGAACAGACATGCAGTAATGTGAAAAGTTAATTTTGAATGGGTTTCAAAAATCAATAGAAATCTGAATGAAAATGTTTTGGATTTACAAAACACACTTTTTCTGTTCCCAAGACACTGGTATGCTTCACTGAAACACTAACTTGTTGCTATCTGGCCTGATTCTATCATCACACATTTCAACACAATAATTAATGTCTTTGGTGTCAACATGAAAAAAAAAAACCTTGTGTACGTCACAAATTCTTAAAGCCAGTTTGGTGACCAACTTGCCAGTAAAATAATTGAACCAGGATGTATCATGTCACAAATAGCAAACAACAAAGCTGTGAACAATAAATAGAAACAAAATGTACAAGAACATTAAATACAGCTTTAAATAAATACATTTTTTTCACACTCTTCCCACTCAAAGGTTTTTGATAGGATTTAGATCTAACTGTGCTATTCCAAAATGTTGAACTCTCTCTGAAGGCATTGCTTCATGGCCGCACCATCATGCTGGAAGTTGAAATTCTGCCGCGATCTAAGAGTTTCTCTATAGAAAAATATATACAGTATATACAGCACACTACAAACTTTCACACAGGCAGTAGTATGAGGCTGAACCAGCCAAGTGAGAAATGTCTATACTCATGTTTCTCAGTGCTGCTTTTATTTGCCAAAGACTGAAAATTTAATAAAGATTCTCATACTATACTTCATCATTCCTCATACTTTATCATTTAGTAGTTGCGAAGATGATTGAATTTTCTGGACTGCAGGCCCACCAAGAACAGAATGTTCTACTTTCACAGGTATTAAATCATGAAACTTAACCAAGGTGCAGATAACTCTGGATTTGGTTTCATAAAAATACCACATTGTTGTGAACTATCAGGTGAAATAGGTGAAATCTGAGCAAGAAAAATATGCTTCCTTCTTTCCCAACGCACTGCTGATCTGATTAAGAGCTGTTAAAACCATCACTATGTATCTTCACAGTGTTCCTGTACCTACAGTAAATAGGTAGTCTGAAATCCAGTCTGAACTGAGTTGAAAGATCTATTCAACTACTATTTAAATACTTTCATTTTAGTTGAATAGCTCTTTTTAAAACAGACATTGACATTGAACAGACAGTCATTGGCAGCATGACAGAAATTTAAACATAGATTTAGATCCTTAAATAACAAAGCTGAGCTGTCAATAACAAGGAAAAACCTTCAGATGACATGAGGAACAAACTTATCCTATTATAAATGTATCCAAGGACATATATATTAATTGTAATGGGCTGCAAAAGTGTACAAAAAAACTTAAAGGAGTTTGTGGGTTTTAAAATAAAACACCAAATACATAAGCAAATGTGTTTCAATGAACCTTAAATAAACTTAAACACAGTTTATTACAAGCTTATTCAAGTGCTATGCACAATTCTTAGTTGTTATATGATGTTCATAAAGCTGCGGATACACCAATAACTAGAGATTTAGTGCTCATTTAGGTGCTTAGTAAAAAAAAGACACAGGTCTTTATGTCTAAACTTAATTTAATGAACCAATTCATGATAAAAGAAAGTATTTTTGAAATCCTGCATAGGTGTCATAACCAGTCTTACAGAATGGACGTTTAAAAATGAAGTATGAAACAAGTTAGTAAGTGAGAATTGAGTCCTTAATTTGATAAAGGATTTGTTAAAACTAATTCAGTTCTTCATTCAATTATTCAGTCAGTCAGTCATATAAAGAGCTTTATTGTAGTCAGGAGGAAACTGGGCATTATCTACTGAGTGAGATGTGCGCTACGGAGTGCACGCCCTCCTTAACATTTATGGGAAATCTTAGTCAACTGATCCACCTTCTACTAGTGTTACGGATATGCAAGGAAACCATAGAACCAAAACTTAATCAACACAGGGATATGTTTTGAATCTCAGCAATCAGTAACCAGAGCAAACCAGGACAGATGTGAGAGGGTGACTGGAAACCTGAAGATAATAAAAATAGTCCCAGAAAAGTAAAAATTTTACTGTCATACATCTGTGGGCATGTGCAATCATCAAATGCATTTGCTTTGTGTGGTTACATCGTGGAAAAGGACTGAGGAAAGGATTGTATTTGGGTATGAGGTGTGTACATTCAAAGCCAACAGCGACTACAATGACAATGTAGTGAAAGTGTATGGGTTCGAATTTAGGTGGAGCTTAATAAAAAGCAGTGTCAACAAACAGCAAACAATACACCACAAAGAGCACAGTGCTGAATAAACTACAGACCTACTGTAATGTAAGGTTAATGTTAAAGAATGTATTTAAATATTTATAATTTTCACCATTACAAACTTATTAGAGTGGAACATGTTTGTAATCCTTATATTGTAAAATGAATGTGAATGTGGGTCAAAGACATACTACTGACTTGGTTTACACAAGTTATCAATTCACCTTTTATAGGTGTGTACTTTATGTATAAATAATGAAAATGCGGCTGGGTTTAGCTTATACAAGGCTTTGTTTCATTGTTTAGTTTTGCTGTGTGAACTATAAATATTTCTTTGTTTTGTTCCTCCCTAACAACAAATCCAACTGACATTGTATATACAGTTCACACCTTGTCTGACAGAGATGAATCCTGGGACCAAATTTATTTAGTCTGATCATTTATGACCAGGATATTTATTTAACATTTTTGCCAATATTATAGATATAAACCCTTCTCAGACTGTTTAAAGGTTTGGTCCAATTACTATTTGGCAATCTTAATTGTATGTTTTTGGCTGTAAATGCACTAAAATAATGTAATTTAAAAACATATCATTGTTATTCCAATGGGAACTAAGTGAAAATTAATGTGTCTGATTTTAGGTGAAGTACAGTAGCAAATACAAAGAACACAGTATTGTATAAACTAAGACATTTAATGACTTATCCAGACTATTATTGCTTGTTAACAAAATATATAATAAATTTAAATTGAAAATATTCTATATTTGGAACCAAAATTATCTCATATATTTATGCATATACATAATTAGATGGATATTACAAAGGCATATCCCATAAAGTTCATTTATGCTGCACTTTGATATTATACTGAAAAAAAAATCAAAAAGAAATATTTAAATTTTAGACCATTGACATTTATTTTTATTAAATAATTTTACAATAAAGCCCTGAAAGTTTTCACAGTGAAATAATAAATATAATTCTTAATAATTCAATTTTTGGTTTGATTTAGTATGTAAATGTATGCATATCTATTTAATTGTCACCTCATTTCCGTAAATAAATGTACTTGGTTCTAAAGTTCAGAAGGCCAAACGTTTACTGTGATATCTGTTGGTTTATATAATGATCCTATTCCCTTGTAGTGTCTGGTGGTAAATATTAAAACAATTCCCAGAGTTATAAGCTATAAAATATTGCAGCACTGACAACAAACGTCATTTCAGGCACAGTGTTGTTACAATACTTTCACTAATTGGCTATGGATGAGTCATAATATGGATGAGTCATTTCGAGTAATTAACTACATACAGTGGGACAAAAAAGTAGTTAGTAAGCCACCAATTGTGCAAGTTCTCCCAATTAAAAAGATGAGAGAGGCCTGTAATTTTCATCATAGGTACACTTCAACTATGAGAGACATAATGAGGGAAAGAATACAGGAATTTTAATGAATTCTTTAAGAGGCTCCTCTGTCTTCCACTCGTTACCTATATTAATGCCACCTGCTTGAACTCGTTATCAGTATAAAAGACATCTGTCCACAACCCCAAACAGTCAGACTCCAGCCTCCACTATGGTCAAGACCAAAGAGCTGTCAAAGGACACCAGAAACAAAATTGTAGACCTGCAACAGGCTGGGAAGACTGAATCTGCAATAGGTAAGCAGCTTGGTGTGAAGAAATCAACTGTGGGAGCAATTATTAGAAAATGGAAGACATACAAGACCACTGATAATCTCCCTTGATCTGGGGCTCCATGCAAGATCTCACCCCGTGGGGTCAAAATGATCATAAGAACGGTGAGCAAAAATCCCAGAACCACACGGGGAGACCTATTGACCTGCAGAGAGCTGGGACCAAAGTAACAAAGGCTACCATCAGTAACACACTACGCCGCCAGGGACTCAAATCCTGCAGTGCCAGACGTGTCCCCCTGCTTAAGCCAGTACATGTCCAGGAGCGTCTGAAGTTTGCTAGAGAGCATTTGGATGATCCAGAAGAGGATTGGGAGAAGGTCATGTGGTCAGATGAAACCAAAATAGAACTTTTTGGTAAAAACTCAACTTGTCGTGTTTGGAGGAGAAAGAATGCTGAGTTGCATCCAAAGAACCCCAAATCTACTCTGAAGCATGGGGGTGGAAACATCATGCTTTGGGGCTGTTTTTCTGCAAAGGGACCAAGACGACTGATCCGTGTAAAGGAAAGAATGAATAGGGCCATGTATCGTGAGATTTTGAGTGAAAACCTCCTTCCATCAGCAAGGGCATTGAAGATGAAATGTGGCTGGGTCTTTCAGCATGACAATGATCCCAAACACACCACCCGGGCAACGTAAGAGTGGCTTCGTAAGAAGCATTTCAAGATCCTGGAGTGGCTTAGCCAGTCTCCAGATCTCAACCCCATAGAAATTCTTTGGAGGGAGTTGAAAATCCTTGTTGCCCAGCAACAGCCCCAAAACATCACTTCTCTAGAGGAGATCTGCATGGAGGAATAGGCCAAACTACCAGCAACAGTGTGTAAAAACCTTGTGGAGACTTACAGAAAACATTTGACCTCTGTCATTGCCAACAAAGGGTATATAATAAAGTGTTGAGATGAACTTTTGTTATTGGCCAAATACTTATTTTACACCATAATTTGCAAATAAATTCTTTAAAAATCAGACAATGTGATTTTCTGGATTTCTTTTTCTCATTTTGTCTCTCATAGTTGAAGTGTACCTATGATGAAAATTACAGGCCTCTCTCATCCTTTTAAATGGAAGAACTTGCACAATTGGTGGCTGACTAAATACTTATATTGGCTGACTAGATACTAATACAGATTATGACTGGTGTTGTTTATTGTAAGTGTTTGTTGCCTTTTTGGACTCCTTTATCATTTGTAATGTTGCTCCCATTTAAAACAGTTTGGATCAAGCCCAGCCATTTTTAGGGTCATGATTGAGGACAATGTCCCATCCAGAGACAAGCTGTTTCGTGTTGAGGTTCTGTTCAAACCGACCATCGAAAATACCCTCACTAATGAATGTTTTTTTTATTTGTTGTTACATTAAATCTTACCCAGATACAATAGTGCTATTTTCTGATTGGCTAATGTGTAGCCTCTTTTTTTGATTGGCTCAACTAAGAACTCCAGGGGAAATACGCTTGATTATTGATATTGTATATTGTTGACTATTGATATTGTATATTGTTAACAAGTTGAATATTGATTAGGAAGTTATTGTTCTCAAGACCACACGTTGGCATCTCTTTGAATGTCCGAAATCTTCATGATGCGGAACACAACTGGAGCTGGAACATTTCTGGATGCCTCGGGATGGGTAGAAAATAAGAAGCAAGTGGAGAGGAATTAGCGTAGCTGCTGTACATGATATTAACCAGCTTTAGATAATAATGTGCATTTGATCAGATTTACTGGAACACAAGGTTATGGAATGTGTTATGTGTATGCTAAACAGATATGTTTTTAATCTACATTTAAACTGAGAAAGTGTGTCTGAGCCCCAAACACTGTCAGGAAAGCTGCTGCAAAGTTTACGAGCTAAATACAAAATGCTCTAGTAAATATACACATTTTGTATGAGGCTGCAATTACTCAAAATGAATCGGTAAGAGATATTTTACATACCTTTAAGTATCGAGAGAGCTTCAGGAGAGTTGAGTAACTTTGGTGAAGTGAGGAGTTATACTGAAATTGTGTACACAACACTAGAGATATTGATGTTACAGGCATTACACTCATCTTTGGTCTGTAATACACTTCAGAAAAGTATGTAATGCAATTTTAGGCCAATATTAAATACCTAAATAAGATATTTACAATTACGGCATTTAGCAGACACCCTTATCAAGAGTGACTTACAATTTATACAACTGAGTGTTAAGGGCCTTGCTCAGGTGCCCAGCAGTGGCAGCTTGGTGGACCTGGGATTCAAACTCATGACCTTCCGGGCAGTAGTCCAACACTTTAACCATTAGGCTAGCATATCCCACATATTGTTATGTACAGTATATGAATTTATATTTGTAAAGCTGCGTTGTAAAAAATTGCACAGTGAATTAGAATTAGAATGAATTAGGTGTTAATTAACTTAAACGTGCATAATCTCAGAATACACGCAACTTTCCCTGTGTAAATACTTACATATGCTTTGGACTTAAGTTGTGAGCTCTGACTTAGTTTATAATTATGTACCTGTTTTTTCCCACACATATTAATGTACATTAAGTAATTTGTTCTTGTACTTGTAAGAATGTTAGCTACTTATAAGAACTTGTATGCAACCCTTAATAACCCCCCTATTATCCCTCTACATAAATGTTCCTGAATTACAGACATGCAAGGCATGAGCAGATAATTTCTTACTAAAAAGTTGTCACAATCAATTAAAAATATTTTAAATTAAACCATGTAATTTTGGGGTGTGTGCTGCATAATAAAGTGCTGTTTGTCAAGAGTTTATATTCCTACGTCTCCATAATAATAATAATAATAATAATAATAATAATAATAATAATAATAATATACCTATCTCTTTGATAACTGAATTTTACAGGCAACTTATATCATGTCATTGTACATGTGCCATTAGTACAACAGTGAATACTGTATAAAATTATGATTTTTATTATACTGTATACTGTATGTTACTATAAACAGACATTTGAGAGCAAAGGAAAAAATTAAGGTGGAAGTCATTTTTTGTAAATCCTGCATTCTCGACAATATTCTCTGAGATATGAACTGGAGTGAACTTTGAAAATGTACGTGAATGTCTTTGGGATAAAATGTTTCTTGAGGTCAGCTGGTTTAAACATTGCTACAAAAATTAAAAACATGTATGAAATGCTGTTTTCTGAGTTGCTTCAATGCAGAGATCCTCAAACCAGGTTTCTCCTGTGGGGCCACATTTTTTGGTGTCTTGCATCTCAAATATGCATCTAAAAATGTATAAAAAAAAAAAGGTATGGAATCTATAGAAAGAGCAAAAATTTTGAAACTTTTGACATAAATTGTGCATTGTAAAATTACCACTTTGGTTAAAATCCTAAGCATGAACATTGCTTTAGGCTGTGCTCTTTTTTTATTAGTCAGTTCCACCTGTAAGCAGAAAAAGTCACGTCAACTTCATTATCATGATAAAGATAAACATATGTGTACAGTGTAACAGGATGCCAAGGAAGCATCAACCAAGAAGAAGTTGAAGAGAAGTAAAGTAAATACAGACAGGGTGGAAAAACAAAGAAAAGGGTTCACACTGTACAGATATAAAGTGCAGCATGACTCATGATTTTATTGTCATATGTACAGGAAACAAGTTACACAAGGAACAAAGTCATTCTTACTCTGTGATTCGTCCCATGACATAAATTCTAACGTTATAAGGAAATAAAGGGAAAAAAATACATGAGACATACATTACAATTCAAATACAAAAATAAGATACTACACATAGGTTAAAATGTCTATTGTCTAGAATGAATGCGTGCCAGACGGTTTAGAAGGGATTTCCACTCACAAAAAAGTTTTTTCAGATGATTTTCTTTTCAGGATGAAAGAATAGCAAAGCATGCTACAGGTTTTAAAGTGAGTCTGAGACATGGTGATCCTTTACTGGCTCATGATCATATCTGTTTTCACTCTTGATTATTTGTGTCATTTTTAAGCATTTTGTTTTCCATTCCATGGATAAATTTGGTAAAACGTGCTACAGTGGAGGCGGAAAACCATACCAACGTCCCTTTCTCCCAGTGATCATCACCAGGTTATTTTTATTTTTAAAGTTGTGATGTTGTTTCATAGATTCAATTCCTTAGTCTTTAAATACTTTTTGTTCACCATGTTCTGCTTGCGCTTGGGTTTACATTCCTGTTTTATAAGTTTGCAAGCTCTTATGAATAAAAAAATTTTTCCGAAAGCTTTCTTCCAGCTCCAGCTACGTCATGTGTATAATCTTTATGCATTTAAAACACCAATCGAACTATTGGGGAAGAAACACACAAAGTGTCAAAAAAACAACAGTACTGTCAGCCCTCATTCCTGACTGTTGTTGCCAAACCATGTTGCTTGTCATTTCCAAAAAATATAAATATTGTCAGCATGCATCTTTGGATACTTTCACAAGCCATATTGCTCAATTCAGATTTTTTTTTATTATGATTTGACAGGGTTTTATTACTGTTTATTAAGCACAAACCTTATGGCTCATATCAAAAAACTAAACTAAATTACAACAAAATTGTACAACAAAATTGCTCAGGAGCTGAGAAAAAATACAATCCTCTTGCACGGTCAAGATGAAAAAAAAAACACATTCACAACACAACAGTCATTCCTAAAAATTTGCTTCATTTGCTTCTCATTCAAATAATGTTGAACATTCAATTCAATTCAATTCAATTCAATTTATTTGTATAGCACATTTTACAATTTCCCATTGTCTCAAAGCAGCTTTACAGAAGTATGGAAACAGAAGAGAGAGAAAAATAAATAAATATATAATAATAATAATAATAATAAGAAGAAGAAGAAGAAGAAGAAGAAGAAATAAGAATAAAAATAAATAAGTGAATATATACAATTAAAGTTTAAAATTAATTTAAAAAAAAAAGATTAACTCAAAATTTATCCCTATCCCTAATGAGTGGTGGTGAGGAAAAACTCCCTGAGATGATATGAGGAAGAAACCTTTAGAGGAACCAGGCTCACAAGGGAACCCATCCTCAATTTGGTGACACTCTAAAGTAAATAGTGTAAATGTAAATAATGTTTTTTCTACAACAGTTCATAATAGTGCAATTGAGAGCTCCTAAGGAACTAATGGTTCTTCGTAAACTCTGAGTTCAGCACAGACCTGATTGCTGATAAAGACCAGACCATACAGCTGACTGACACATCATGAGCATAAATAACAGCTAACATCACCTTACATCCTTTTACTCAGTGACTATGTCAGGGTCTCATAGGACTTTGTGATTCAGATGAGTCTGAATGATGTCTACCATTATTTTGAAAAATCTCTGCCTTCTCTGTACTTCTTCTAAGTTACAACATGCGAAGGATTCACATGCGTCACCACCAAAAAAAAAAAAACAGTTTGCCTGTGAAAACAACTCTGATAAAGTGAAGTAGCATCACAGACATGATCATGGCACCTAAACATCAGAAAGAAATTACTAACACAGAGAAGAGTAATGTTGAAAAGTTGTAAGAGTTGCCAGTTGGAATTCTGGGAACATCGGAAAACGATTATCATTTGGAAGTCATCTCTTTTAGGACCATCTGAAAATCCAAAAGAAAGACAACTTTCTGTGTTACTTTTAAACAAGAATGCTTCTGCTATTTAAAAATAGACTGATATGTTAACTGACTAGCAAACAGGTTTAGCAAGGAAGCATACCAGGTCAGAAGATGGTATTTTATTCATTCAGATTTGCATGTTAGGCCTTCTGTTAAATAGCAACCTTAATTAGATAAACTATAGATAAAAAAAAATCCGAAACATCAAAATGCTGTAAAAAGTAATAAAAATCTATCCTGTTATTTTTACAGTAATAGTTTGTAAAAATACATGCATTTTGCTGGATAAAATACTTACTTACTTCCTTCAAACGTTAAAGTGAAAAAACACCATGTGTTAAAAAATTATTCAATGCTTTACATGGTCAAAGTGTACAGTATACAGACTTCTAAAAAATTCAACTATGTAATATTAATAGTTTCTCCAAAACAAAACTCATGTTACAATAATACTACATTACAAAAAATTGATGTTGAATTTTAAAAATTTGTGGGTGTGTTTGTGTGCATGTGCGTAGTCATGTTTTCACTTCTTAATTATCTGATCCTTTGTTTAAGGAGACAAACTAGATAACCCTGAAACAAAAATGAATAATAGTGACAAAAGACACCATGAGACATTGACGACAAAAGCTAGACAAACTATGCTACACGAAGCTATCAAAGCCTTACTTTAGCACAGGCACCTCATTCTGAAATATTTTAGTCAACAAACATTAATATTTCTTACAACACAGGAAGTTGTCTTAGCTTAGACAGAGCTTCTGTGCTCTTGTGGTTGATACACTGAGATGGCATGCAGCTTTTCAGCACAAGCAGCTTTACAGATCCTACAGTTTGCATTCAACAGTACCGGCAAAATGTTGTAAATTACCAAACATTCTGTTTACTTTACTAGGAAGGTTACATAATAAAATGATAAATAGATGTAGAATAACAGTTAAAAAGTATAATAGTCATGATAATAATAGTTCTATGATATCATTATTTAGTATATTATTATTATAATATAATAATATTATACTAGACAATTAGGAAACAGTAGCTTAGTGCATGAAATCATGCAGATACAGAGCAAGAGCTTCATTTTGAACGTTCAAATCAACATCAGAATCAGAAACATTTTATCTCAGTGACTTTGACTGTGGCATGGTTGTCAGATAAAACTAATTTACTGAGATTTTCACACACAACAGATAATACACTGGGTGTGTAAATCATATACAGTAATAGGCAGCTGTGCAGGTGGAAAATGCTATGCACTAGGCAGACTGGTTAGAGATAACACTGTGATAACTCACAAACCCATTATTACTACCATGACAAGCAGAAAAGACATCTCAGAATGCACAACACAACCCTGGGGTGGATGATCTACACTTACAGAAGGTATCATTGTGTTAAGCCCAAAGTAGATCTCCAAGTAATGTGTAGTAATAAATAGACTTGAAATCAAATTTAAAGTTTGCAACAGGTTTCTGCTAGAAAAAACTGCTAGAAACCTGTGGATCTAGAACGAGTTACTCATTTGTTCCTTTGTTACATTCCTCTTCAGGGTGGATCTTTATCCAAAGCATGACTCAAAACCGTTGATTGTTCTAGAACCCAAAAATGCATGTATGTGACAGGTGTCAGTGATTTTTAATTCACTGTTTTTGCAGCATGAAAAATAGGAGACAGGTTGTTCCTAAGACCTCCACCTCTGCAAAACCCCTGGACCAGAATAAGATGTGAATCTTCATCTGAATGACAAAAAAAGGACACACATCTGAGGATGATAAGGTATACATCTTGGACAGAGAAGACAGATGGTTTGAGAGATGAGTGAAGGAAATGATCTATGTCTTGAGAAAAATCATTCTCTCAATAGAGGTGGAGGTCTTAGGCACAATTATTTTTTTATTCTGCTCCTTCGTGCTGCTCAACCATCTCACCTGGAAAGCCACACCTAAGAACCCAAATCCACACTTAGATTCTCTGATTGTTACCCATAATACTTCAATACATTCTCTCCCTACTCTCCTTCTTTGGGGTCATAATATTCTAATGAGTCTCCCTTACGTCTAACAACTCCCCTCACATTCTCCTTGTTCCCTTAACAAAGCTATCCAGCCAGGGAGGGGAGAATCCTCGAACCTGGAGGATACAAATTTGTGGAATACTGCCAACTTTCCTCAGATGAGTAGTGAAACGTTTTTATCTATATCAAAGTCCAGTTGACAACATCCAAATAACTGCAGCTGGATGACTGAGAATCTTCACAGACAAACCTTTCTAAAACTTTGGCTGTTCCCAAGAAACATCACTAATGCTAGAATACAAAAGCTTGTATACCAAAAGTTATATATATATATATATATATATATATATATATATATATATATATATATATATATATATATAGATAGATAGATAGATAGATAGATAGATAGATAGATAGATAGATCATTTGGTTCTTGCTGTTTCATGATACTTAATGTGAAAGCATGATAATCAGGGTTTCTGAGTGGTGCCGTTATCTAAGGTTTTATCCTGTCTTCTATATTCTATATTGGCATCTGAGTGTATATAACAGTTTTTGCCTGGATAAAAATGACAAACTCGTGTTTTTACCAGTTGTTCAGAACAGGCTGTTGTATGTAACCATTTTTAGAGAATTCTACATAGCCAAACATTAGGGGACACCATCATCATCTCACTTGACCATCACACTCATATCTCAGGCTTCCCTATGTTTTGTCTTTGTAGGTTGTCGCAACAACCTTTCAGTGAAACTAAGAGGTGCAAACATGTTTATGTCATGTATGACAATGCTATGGTGCACAAAGATCTCCTTAGCTGACATTAGTACCTGACCTCACTGGCTAAAAGAACACAAATCCCCACAGTCACACACCAAAATCTATTGGAAAGCCTTCCCAGAAAAGTGAAGCTTATTATAACAACAATTGTTGAGTGGATAAGCGTTTAACAATAATTAATTGCAGCCGCATGAATCACATGAAAACCACACTAATTAGAGTTTTGTACCACACCGTGTTGTCCTTTTTTTCAACATAACATCAAACTGAAACTACATTTAGCATGAAAAAATTTATTGCACAATACCTTCGAACTGGTTTTGAAAAAACTTTGATTGCATTCCTTTGTTTGTTTAACAGAAAGGCTTTTATTACATAAAGGGTAGGGCAGTTTTGATTCTTGAAAAGGCTAAATTTAACACATCCAACGTCAAAGCTCATGTGATCAACATGTTTTCTATTTATGTTTGCCGGCAAAATATGTTGACATGCAGGTACCTCACGAGGACAGTAACTCATATTCAGATTTTCAAACCAGGAAAACAGGATAAAAATAAATAATGTGTATTTGGTAACTATGGCAACACTACCAGCAACAGCTAAAATATAATTTAGACTATTTAGTCTATATCTAAAATATTAATATCTAAATTAAATATAATTATCTATATTAAAATATCTGTACATTAATCTCAAACATTTAGTAATTCATGTTACCAAAACAACATAAAATCTTACACAGATAAGAACAATTTATAAAATGACTAAAAAACAAAGAATAAGCTTAAAATTCCACAGTCACAACACACAGCAATAAAAAAACACACATGCATTAGAGCAGGACAAGATAGAAATGGAAGAACATGGCCTATTCAGATGAATCATGTGTACTTTTAACTCATGTAAACAACTGGGTGCGTGTGTATATAAATGCATCTCTTACCTTGCAAAGAAATGTCTCCAGGATGCAAGATGACAAGCCAGCGTCCAGGAAGTGAGATTTGCTGAGCAATGTTCTGCTCAGAAACGTCGAGCCCCAATATTCATGTGAATGTTACACTTTGCCACCGACTGCCACATTGTTGCAGACCAAGTACATCCCTTCATAACAATGGTTATTCCTAATGGCAGTGGTCTCTTTTAGCAGGAACATGTGCCCTGCTACATTGCACATGACATGATGGAGAGTTCCCCAGATCTTAATCCATATACATATTTCCCAATCCATCCATCCATCCATATTCTGTAGTGCTTATCCAGCACATGGTCAAGTGGAGCATTGGAGTCTATCCCATGGGACTCAGGGAACTAGGTGAGGACACCATGGATGGAATGGCATTTCCTTGCAGGTCACAGTCACACACACTAACAAAACCATTTACATACTATGGACAATTAAAAGATGCCAATCCGCCTACAATGCATGTCTTTGGACTGGGGGAGGAAACCAGAGAACCCAGAGGAAACCCCCAAAGCACAAGGAGAACATGCAAACTCACACTCAGGGTGGAGATGGGAACCAAACCCCTAACTGTGAAGGTGTAAGGCAAGTGTTTCCATAACAGCTGCTAGAAGGAAGTGGTTAGTGCCATTCTCTGTGTTGAATGTAAGTGCTACTACATTACCATAGTTCATTAAATAAATTAGGTTGTTTAACAGCTTACATAAAAATAATTTCAATATTTACAGGTTTTAAAGCTAATAATTACAATATCAGTTATAACGCAATCCTAATTTAAATTTTTCAAACAATATAGAAATCTGTACATATTTCACATAAAAGTATATATATATATACGTATATATATATATATATATATATATATATATATATATATATATATATATATATATATATATATATATATATATATATACACGTATATATATATATATATAAAGACTATATACTGTACACGGAAAGCCCTCGAATTTCCGTAGATCTAGTGGTCTATTTTTATGGAGATGCCGCCATCTTGTGTTTATACTGTGTTTAAGGAGACATTGTAAAATGGAAAGATTAATAACTTTTCTGTATGGCTCAGGCATTAATTAGATTGCGAAAGCTGACATGAATTTATTCATTTTATACTGGTTTATTAGTGAAAGTGAGAAGACACT
This sequence comes from Tachysurus vachellii, assembly GCF_030014155.1. NCBI lineage: Eukaryota > Metazoa > Chordata > Actinopteri > Siluriformes > Bagridae > Tachysurus > Tachysurus vachellii. Next base: position 29,161,878 of record NC_083461.1, on the reverse strand, counting down.
GTCTGTGTGCATAGAGTTCAAAACTAATAATCAGTTAACAACTGCGACCATTATAAATAAATATCTATAAATATATAGATTTTTTAAATGTAACAATAATTTACAACAACAGCAAACTTAAAAAGAATAAATTTTAAGTTTAAAAATTCAGGAAGTGAATTTAGATATAGTCATTTTTATGCCACTAGATGGCATCTTAAGATTTTTATGGAAAAGACACAAATTATGTTTTTATGTTTCAGTAACGTTTTAAGTATTTATGCTAAATTTACATTTATACAACGGAAAGCAGTTTTCTGTCTTTTAGTTGTAGCTGCCACATTGTCTTCATTCTGTTTATGGGTCATGTTTCTGAGGTTTGCAAAATTTTGGTTCTGAAATTCTTATTAAAATTGTATTATTTTGTTATAAAATTATTATTATTTATTTTTTTATATAATTTCAAAGAAATTGAATTCACAAAAGGACCCTAACCTTCACGTAACTGATAAAAATCAGTTTAAAAGATACGGTGGCATGAATATATTTTGGGCTAACGAAAAGCAGCTAATTAAAGGTTTTGATTTGAAACCTTGTCTGCTATTTTGTGTAATTGTATAATGTCATTTCGAAATAGCATTATTTTAACACCAACTGTAACTCACTATTCTTGCCGGAAATGCTTTGTCCCTCATGCTATCTATCTAAGAGTAGGTTATCTCTGAGATACGAGTCTCAGAAAAAGACAGACTAATTCTATGCCTGAGAATTATATAATGGAATTGTAATACTGTTGAATCCTTTCCTGAAGCCTAATAACATTAATGAAACGTTTAACAATAAATCTTAACAATAAAAAATGTGGTGCAGCTTCCCATAAGTTTATTGAACACTGAGTTGTACATTTATAAATATGAAGTTCTACAATTAATGCATATTATAGCATATACATAGTTTAATATTTTAAATATCTCAATAAATACATAGTCCTTGGAGCTAGATACTGAATTTAGTAAATAAATACATAGTGCTGAGTGCATTAGGGAATAATTCATGAACAAAAAAGTGCATAAGTTCAGATAATTCAAACATAAATAATAACAGTTTTAGTCTATTAGCTGCTGATTTACAGAACATGTGAAAATACAATTTTTTATTTGCTGGGAAGCATGCCAGATTAAACACTGATAAACCGGTATTCAAATGTGTTAAAACACTTACTATCTATTGTAGGCATCCTGTGTTTAACAGGAATCAGTATTATGTGATTAATTTAAATTTAAAATACTAGTTTGCAAAAACCCATAACACGTATTTCAGATATAGTTAATGGCATGAAGGACAAAAAAAATGATAAATTAGATCTAAAATACTACACAAATTGTAATAGTGTTGCTGCCATTTTAGCTTTTCATGTTTTTGTATGACAAAGAAATTCCTTCATGTTTGCCGGCAGGATTTATATAGAATTATTTAGAAAATGCCCATCACCAACTTTTATAGAAATTCATAATATAAGTACTAACCAAACCCTATAATACAAAAGCATGTATATTTATTTCATATACAGTATATTGCATAGAACATAAAACCTGGTGATGGTTCTCATTGAGAGGAGAGGAGGTTCTCATGAGAGGAGGATGTGGTTTAGCATCAGCTGAACCTTGTGAACAGAAGCGACACAGCCACCATGAAGCATGCCATGAGCACACTGATCTTGCTGCTGACATCGCTCGATGAAAATACTGTCAGAATAAAATATAAACTTGTTAAAATGTTGATTTATGGGTTTTTAATGACAAATTTGGACAGTATACTATGATTCAGTGATTTATCATTGGAGCTTTAACACAATTAAAATAATTTGCACAAAATGTGTTACAAATCATTATAGGTTGGCCTCTTGATTCTGATTGATTCAGAAGGTGTTGATTAATTTTCTATAAAACAAGTTCAAACAGTTGCCTCTGATTCAAATAACATCTCTATATAATGTGCTTGTTCTAATAATTCTAATGCTATTTTTTTTTAATGGATATGCTTTGCATCATGCCACCTTGTCACTGGTTATTAGATTATTATATTATTGCACAAAGGTTTTATTGCTTACAAAGTACAGGTATGTAGTACTCACCCGTGCCATTCACTATGATATCCGTGAGGTAGATCTTGAATGGAAGGCTGTCATTTTTGGCTGCTCGAATTATAGTTTGCGCAATTTGCGTAATGTTAGGATTTCCACCTGATCTGGCAAAAGCCAAGTCCATAAAGTTTAGAATTGAATCATTAGCTGCTCTTAAAGAACGATCAGTTCCGTTGCTGGATTGGAAAAGATAAAGTGTTTTATTAAAATGCATGGTGCAAAATGACATTTGGTTATAAATGTCAACATGACTGGGAGTTGATGCACGAAATGCACATAGTTTAAATACCTGTAGTTTGACATGGTTAAGATGCTGAATGTAGTAGGGAAGTCAGCAATGAAATATGGGGTAAGCTGCAAACAGGTCAGAAACATGTGGTTAAAGGTACAATAGAAACTGAAAAATAACATAAAACATCCAGCAATCCAAAAAATAAAAATCTTTTTCAGATTCATTTACTCATCAACAGAAACCTAATCTTTATAACATTTTAAAAAATATCACATAATACACCTTTATAAAAGGAAAAGCTAAATACCTATATATTGTTTTTTACATAGAACAATACTAAACATGAATAAAAGTATATTAAGGTAAAACAGCATCAATAGCTGTCACAAAATTCAAGCTTATGTGCAAAGAGAAATAATATATATAATCAGAAATCAAAATGTACAAACAAATGCAGGGGTGGCACAAATGGACCAGGTAAAATGATTGTGGTGTAGATTATTTCTGTGTAATTATAGTGATTTGTCTTTCATTTGTACAGGTAAGTGTAATTATAATAATTATCATATAGTTATCCTGCATTTATAAAATTTCAGGCCTTCAGGCCTCAGTCATAGTTCATCAAATTATGAAGCTGTCATGAGTGTCACCATTAACAAACATAATTGTGGCTGCTCACAAATAAACATGACAGGTTTACACATACAAAGTAATAATGCAAATCTTATTTTGTATTCATTTTTTTGTGGAATTTGTTATGCTCATTGTGTCTGCATTACTGTGAATATTAAAGGTACATATTTGTATTTCTGCATTTTATGCTTGTATTTGTGAAAGGCACTGATTCTGCATTTGTCTAAAAAGCTCAGCCGTTAATGCAATGTGTGCTGATTTCATACTTACTCCATTTTTAATCATGATTGTTCTGTTTCTGAATAAATCTGAATTTATTTTTGAGAAATCATTTACAAAAGTGCCATTTGTTCGGAATCGCACACCGACACTGTATGGCTCATCTAAAGAGAGAAATATAGGATATGAATGAAAATATCTGAAGCAATATAGGTATAAATACAGTGTTTTTTATATTTATATGTATTTATGTATGTTTCATAATATACATTCATATACTCACTGAGGAGAGTGATTGCATTGGCATCAAATGTCACAGCAAATGTGTTGTTATTGTCTGCAATATTTTTCAGAACAGTCACTACTTCTTCACCAGTTGGGATGGGTATTGTGCTGTTCTCATTGAATACCAGCTGGACTTCTGCTTCCGTATTATTAACTGCACGTTTCTTCATAGGGCTGTGGGAAAAATTCTTTGTTAATATCAAATTCCTGCAATTTCTTAACAGCAGCTTATGTAAAAAAAAAAATATGTGAATTATGTAAATTATACATTTTAAGTAATAAGTCTCACCTGAAGGCTATGACAATGATGAACTTGAACCTAGATCCGTATAGATTTCTATAGATTACCTCCAACTACAAATAAAACAAAATAGGGATTTTTATTATTATTACTACCATTAGAACTTTACTGATTTTCTATATAATAAAATTAATAATGAGTAATAAAAGTTTTTTGTAAATTTGTCTTACAAATATTACATTTTAGATCTTAGATTTTACCACAGTTATTAAATGTATTAATGTCACATATATTGTGTTTGTACTGAATAGTTAACATTCAGTGGATGGTCTCCCACTTACCACTTGTATCAGAGTGAAAGCCAGCTGTCGAAATTCATTACTGTTTCGATCACTGAGTTGTGAAACATAAGGATACTGGAGGCCAACATTCATCTCAACCTTTGGTGCAACTGTTGCTGTTACTGCTGTTGTTGTGGCGGTAGTGGTTGGTGGTTTTGGTGTTGTAGTGGTTGTTGATTTTGAAGTCGTAGTGGTTGTTGTAAGTGTTGTGGTGGTAGTAGCATTTGTTGGTTGTGCTTTTGTTGTGGTGGTAGTAGCATTTGTTGGCTGTGCTGCTGTTGTGGTTGTTGTAGCATTTGTTGGTTGTGCTGTTGTTATGGTGGTAGTAGTGTTTGTTGGTTGTGCTGCTGTTGTGGTTGCTGTAGCATTTGTTGGTTGTGCTGCTGTAGTGGTAGTATTGTTTGTTGGTTGTGCTACTGTGGTGGTTGTAGCATTTGTTGGTTGTGCTGCTGTTGTGGTGGTTGTAGCATTTGTTGTTTGTGCTGCTGTTGTGGTTGTTGTAGCATTTGTTGGTTGTGCTGCTGTTGTGGTTGTTGTAGCATTTGTTGGTTGTGCTGTTGTTATGGTGGTAGAAGCATTTGTTGGTTGTGCTGCTGTTGTGGTTGTTGTAGCATTTGTTGGTTGTGCTGCTCTAGTTGTAGTAGTGTTTGTTGGTTGTGCTACTGTGGTGGTTGTTGTAGCATTTGATGGTTGTGCTGCAGTGGTGGCTGTAGTAGCATTTGTTGGTTGTGCTGCTGTGGTGGTAGTAGCGTTTGTTAGTTGTCCCGCTGTGGTGGTAGTATAGTTTGTTGGTTGTGCCGCTGTAGTGGTAGTAGCGTTTGTTGGTTGTGCTGCTGTAGTGGTAGTAGTGTTCGTTGGTTGTGCTACTGTGGTGGTTGTTGTAGCATTTGTTGGTTGTGCTGCTGTGGTGGCTGTAGTAGCATTAGTTTGTTGTGTTGTTGTTGTGGTGGTAGTAGCGTTTGTTGGTTGTGCCGCTGTGGTGGTAGTAGCGTTTGTTGGTTGTGCTGCTGTTGTGGTTGCTGTAGCATTTGTTGGTTGTGCTGCTGTTGTGGTTGTTGTAGCATTTGTTGGTTGTGCTGCTGTAGTGGTAGTAGTGTTTGTCGGTTGTGCTACTGTGGTGGTTGTTGTAGCATTTGTTGGTTGTGCCACTGTGGTGGCTGTAGCGTTTGTTGGTTGTGCCGCTGTGGTGCTAGTATCGTACGGTGGTTGTGCTGCTGTGGTGGTAGTAGAGTTCGTTGGTTGTGCTGCTGTGGTGGTAGTAGCATTTGTTGGTTGTGCTGCTGTGGTGGAAGTAGCGTTTGTTGGTTGTGCTGCTGTGGTGGTAGTATCATTTTTTGGTTGTGCTGCTGTGGTGGTTGTTGTAGCATTTGTTGGTTGTGCTGCTGTGGTGGCAGTAGCGTTCGTTGGTTGTGCTGCTGTAGTGGTAGTAGTGTTCGTTGGTTGTGCTGCTGTTGTGGTTGCTGTAGCATTTGTTGGTTGTGCTGCTGTTGTGGTTGTTGTAGCATTTGTTGGTTGTGGAGCTGTGGTCGCTGTAGCATTTGTTGGTTGTGCGGCTGTGGTGCTAGTATCGTACGTTGGTTGTGCTGATGTGGTGGTAGTAGAGTTCGTTGGTTGTGCTGATGTGGTGCTAGTATTGTTCATTGGTTGTGCTGCTGTGGTGGCAGTATCGTTTGTTGGTTGTGCTGCTGTGGTGGTAGTATCGTTTCTTGGTTGTGCTACCGTGCTGGTTGTTGTAGCATTTGTTGGTTGTGCTGCTGTGGAGGCAGTATCGTTTGTTGGTTGTGCTGCTGTGGTGGTTGTTGTAGCATTCGTTGGTGGTGCTGCTGTGGTGGCAGTATCGTTCGTTGGTTGTGCTACTGTGGTTGTTGTTGTAGCATTTGTTGGTTGTGCTGCTGTGGTGCTAGTATCATTTGTTGGTTGTGCTGCTGTGGTGCTAGTATCGTTCGTTGGTTGTGCTGCTGTGGTGCTAGTATTGTTTGTTGGTTGTGCTGCTGTGGTGCTAGTATCGTTTGTTGGTTGTGCTGCTGTGGTGGCAGTATCGTTTGTTGGTTGTGCTGCTGTGGTGGTAGTATCATTTGTTGGTTGTGCTACTGTGGTGGTTGTTGTAGCATTTGTTGGTGGTGATGCTGTGGTGGCAGTATCGTTCGTTGGTTGTGCTGCTCTGGTTGTAGCATTTGTTGGTGGTGCTGCTGTGGTGGCAGTATCGTTCGTTGGTTGTTCTACTGTGGTGGTTGTTGTAGCATTTGTTGGTTGTGCTGCTGTGGTGCTAGTATCGTTTGTTGGTTGTGCTGCTGTGGTGCTAGCATTGTTTGTTGGTTGTGCTGCTGTGGTGCTAGTATCGTTCGTTGGTGGTGCTGCTGTGGTGGCAGTATCGTTTGTTGGTTGTGCTGCTGTGGTTGTTGTAGCATTTGTTGGTGGTGCTGCTGTGGTGGCAGTATCGTTCGTTGGTTGTGCTACTGTGGTTGTTGTTGTAGCATTTGTTGGTTGTGCTGCTGTGGTGCTAGTATCATTCGTTGGTTGTGCTGCTGTGGTGCTAGTATCGTTCGTTGGTTGTGCTGCTGTGGTGCTAGTATCGTTCGTTGGTTGTGCTGCTGTGGTGCTAGTATCGTTCGTTGGTTGTGCTGCTGTGGTGCTAGTACCGTTTGTTGGTTGTGCTGCTGTGGTGGTAGTATCGTTTGTTGGTTGTGCTACTGTGGAGGTTGTTGTAGCATTTGTTGGTGGTGCTGCTGTGGTGGCAGTATCGTTTGTTGGTTGTACAAATGTGGTGGATGTTGTAGCATTTGTTGGTTGTGCTGCTGTGGTGGTAGTATCGTTCATTGGTTGTGCTGCTGTGGTGCTAGTATCGTTCGTTGGTTGTGCTGCTGTGGTGCTAGTACCGTTTGTTGGTTGTGCTGCTGTGGTGGCAGTATCATTTGTTGGTTGTGCTGCTGTGGTGGTAGTATCGTTTGTTGGTTGTGCTACTGTGGTGGTTGTTGTAGCATTTGTTGGTGGTGCTGCTGTGGTGGCAGTATCGTTCGTTGGTTGTGCTGCTGTGGTTGTATCATTTGTTGGTTGTGCTACTGTGGTGGTTGTTCTAGCATTTGTTGTTTGTGCTGCTGTGGTGCTAGTATCGTTCGTTGGTTGTGCTGCTGTGGTGGCAGTATCGTTCGTTGGTTGTTCTACTGTGGTGGTTGTTGTAGCATTTGTTGGTTGTGCTGCTGTGGTGTTAGTATCGTTCGTTGGTTGTGCTGCTGTGGTGCTAGTATTGTTCATTGGTTGTGCTGCTGTGGTGCTAGTATCGTTTGTTGGTTGTGCTGCTGTGGTGGCAGAATCATTTGTTGGTTGTGCTACTGTGGTGGTTGTTGTAGCATTTGTTGGTTGTGCTGCTGTGGTGCTAGTATCATTCGTTGGTTGTGCTGCTGTGGTGGCAGTATCGTTTGTTGGTTGTGCTGCTGTGGTGCTAGTATCGTTTGTTGGTTGTGCTGCTGTGGTGGCAGTATCGTTTGTTGGTTGTGCTACTGTGGTGGTTGTTGTAGCATTTGTTGGTTGTGCTGCTGTGGTGCTAGTATCATTTGTTGGTTGTGCTGCTGTGGTGCTAGTATCGTTTGTTGGTTGTGCTGCTGTGGTGGCAGTATCGTTTGTTGGTTGTGCTACTGTGGTGGTTGTTGTAGCATTTGTTGGTGGTGATGCTGTGGTGGCAGTATCGTTCGTTGGTTGTGCTGCTCTGGTTGTATCATTTGTTGGTTGTGCTACTGTGGTGGTTGTTGTAGCATTTGTTGGTTGTGCTGCTGTGGTGCTAGTATCGTTCGTTGGTTGTGCTGCTGTGGTGCTAGTATCGTTCGTTGGTTGTGCTGCTGTGGTGGCAGTATCGTTCGTTGGTTGTTCTACTGTGGTGGTTGTTGTAGCATTTGTTGGTTGTGCTGCTGTGGTGGCAGTATCGTTTGTTGGTTGTGCTACTGTGGTTGTTGTTGTAGCATTTGTTGGTTGTGCTGCTGTGGTGCTAGTATCGTTCGTTGGTTGTGCTGCTGTGGTGGCAGTATCGTTTGTTGGTTGTGCTACTGTGGTGGTTGTTGTAGCATTTGTTGGTTGTGCTGCTGTGGTGCTAGTATCATTCGTTGGTTGTGCTGCTGTGGTGCTAGTATCGTTCATTGGTTGTGCTGCTGTGGTGCTAGTATTGTTTGTTGGTTGTGCTGCTGTGGTGGCAGTATCGTTTGTTGGTTGTGCTACTGTGGTGGTTGTTGTAGTTACTACAGAAGTAAATATGTTTTGAGCTATCTTATTAAAGACTTTACACTGAAAATATTCATTTGAATGCAACTTTATGTAAAAAAATTATGTAAACAAACATGTGATTCATACTTACCAAAAGCATTTGTAATGTTAAAACCTGTATCTGCTGTTTCTAGTGTCATAGTGATATTATCATTAGTGGGAAGACCCTCAAAATATGTAAACTTTAAAATCATATCTGTGATGATTGATCCAGGCCTATCCAGACAAGCAAATAAAAGCAAACAATTTATTAGTTACACATGGCTTATGCAAAAGTCATATAGAATATTAAAGAAATCTATAGCCAGAAACAAGATCATTACATACCTGCAGCTAAGCACCTTTAGATTTCGGAAGTTACCATATTTTATCCTGAAGACTGTTCCAATCTATAAAGAAATGAATGCCAAAGCAATTATTGTTAGAAACTATATGATAGCAAACCCTTACAGGCCATCGATTCCTTAAAGAATCACAATCAACATCAATTCTCCAAATTACTGCCACAAGGATTTTAGAACTTCCAAAAGGCACTTAACATATTTGTTTTTATGAAAAGATTACATAATAACCAAACCAATGACTGTGCTGATTTGACATGCTAAGATTGTGGTCCACTGATCTTATATACATCATTTACTTATACAGCACCCTTACAAAGTACTGGTTATGTATAATATTGCTCATTTAAAAATCATGAAAATCTCAATATGTTGTAGACATTCAGTTGTTTCATACCCAAAAATATGCTTGACAACTACATATCGTTAAATTTAGTTTACAAAATAACCTATTATTATAAATTATTTTAGAGAAAAGATGGAATAGATATTATATTATATAATAATTTTTAACTTGAATGTTAAATTAATATATGTACAGATCAAATACACTTACAATTTTATACATAAGACATACCTTTGAATTGACATCGGCTTCTCTGGCAGCAAAGGCAGGTGAAGACTGGTTTGAAAGCTCAGTAAAAAATGTATCATTTGTGGTAAAGCTAATGTACCGAATATCAGGTGCACTTGATGTTGTAGATAGATCTGTAAAAACAGATAGGCAAAAGTATCTAAAAGTAAATATATAAGGAAAAAGTATACATGAAAGCAAAAAAAATAAATTTAATTGTAAAATACATATTAGGTTTAGGAATGCTAGTATATAAGATTTGTTTAATAAAACAATGTAATGCTAGACCATATTCCAGTGTAGTACCTGTAGTTGTTGTGGAAGGAGAAATTGGCACCGATTGCGATGTGACTACTGGTGATGTTTCTGGTGTGATGCTTGTAGTCGGTATTGAAAGAGTGCTAGATGCTGGTTCTGATGTGACAACAGTTGAAGCTTCTGGTGTGATTACTGTAGTTGGTATGGAAAGAGTGCTAGAGGCTGGTACTGATGTAAAAACAGGTGAGGTTTGTGAGGTAAAAATAGTTGAGGTTTCTGGTGTGATGCCTGTAGTTGGTATTAAAAGAGTGCTAGATGATGGTTCTGATGTAACAACAGTTGAGATTTCTGGTGTGATGCTTGTAGTTGGTATTGAAAGAGTGCTAGATGATGGTTGTGATGGAACATTAGGCGAGGTTTCTGGTGTAACTACTGTTGTACTGTCTGTAGACAACAGGGTAGTAGCGATTGTTGATGTTTCTGATGGACCAGCTGAAGTAGAGCCAGTGCTAGCTGAAACATCTGTTGTGATGTCTATTGTGGCTGCAGATGCACTCTGTCTTGAAGTTATTGCTGGTGATTCTGTTGTAACAGTTGTGGAGGTTTCTGGTATGATTACTGTAGTTGGTACTGAAGGAGTGCTAGATACTGCTTCTGTTATAACAGTTGTAGAGGTTTCTAATGTGATTACTGTAGTTGGTACTGAAGGAGTGTTAGATGCTGCTTCTGTTGTAACAGTTGTGGAGGTTTCTGGTATGATTACTGTAGTTGGTACTGAAAGAGTGCTAGATGCTGCTTCTGATGTAACAGTTGTGGAGGTTTCTGGTGTGATTACTGTAGTTGGTACTGAAGGAGTGCTAGATGCTGCTTCTGTTGTAACAGTTGTAGAGGTTTCGGATGTGATTACTGTAGTTGGTACTGAAAGAGTGCTAGATGCTCCTTCTGTTGTAACAATTGTGGAGGTTTCTGGTATGATTACTGTAGTTGTTACTGAAGGAGTGCTAAATGCTGCTTCTGATGTAACAGTTGTGGAGGTTTCTGGTGTGATTACTGTAGTTGGTACTGAAGAAGTGCTAGATGCTGCTTCTGTTGTAACAGTTGTGGAGGTTTCTGGTGTGATTACTGTAGTTGGGACTGAAGGAGTGCTAGATGCTGCTTCTGTTGTAACAGTTGTGGAGGTTTCTGTTGTGATTACTGTAGTTGGTACTGAAAGAGTGCTAGATGCTGCTTCTGTTGTAACAGTTGTGGAGGTTTCTGGTATGATTACTGTAGTTGGTACTGAAAGAGTGCTAGATGCTACTTCTGTTGTAACAATTGTGGAGGTTTCTGGTATGATTACTGTAGTTGGTACTGAAAGAGTGCTAGATGCTGCTTCTGTTGTAACAGTAGTAGAGGTTTCTGTTGTGATGACTGTAGTTGGTACTGAAGGAGTGCTAGATGCTGCTTCTGTTGTAACAGTTGTGGAAGTTTCTGGTATGATTACTGTAGTTGGTACTGAAGGAGTGCTAGATGCTGCTTCTGTTGTAACAGTTGTGGAGGTTTCTGGTATGGTTACTGTAGTTGGTACTGAAAGAGTGCTAGATGCTGCTTCTGATGTAACAGTTGTGGAGGTTTCTGGTGTGATTACTGTAGTTGGTACTGAAGAAGTGCTAGATGCTGCTTCTGTTGTAACAGTTGTGGAGGTTTCTGGTGTGATTACTGTAGTTGGTACTGAAGAAGTGCTAGATGCTGCTTCTGTTATAACAGTTGTGGAGGTTTCTGGTATGATTACTGTAGTTGTTACTGAAGGAGTGCTAAATGCTGCTTCTGATGTAACAGTTGTGGAGGTTTCTGGTATGATTACTGTAGTTGGTACTGAAAGAGTGCTAGATGCTGCTTCTGATGTAACAGTTGTGGAGGTTTCTGGTGTGATTACTGTAGTTGGTACTGAAGACGTGCTAGATGCTGCTTCTGTTGTAACAGTTGTGGAGGTTTCTGTTGTGATTACTGTAGTTGGTACTGAAAGAGTGCTAGATGCTGCTTCTGTTGTAACAGTTGTGGAGGTTTCTGGTATGATTACTGTAGTTGGTACTGAAAGAGTGCTAGATGCTACTTCTGTTGTAACAATTGTGGAGGTTTCTGGTATGATTACTGTAGTTGGTACTGAAAGAGTGCTAGATGCTGCTTCTGTTGTAACAGTAGTAGAGGTTTCTGTTGTGATGACTGTAGTTGGTACTGAAGGAGTGCTAGATGCTGCTTCTGTTGTAACAGTTGTGGAAGTTTCTGGTATGATTACTGTAGTTGGTACTGAAGGAGTGCTAGATGCTGCTTCTGTTGTAACAGTTGTGGAGGTTTCTGGTATGATTACTGTAGTTGTTATTGAAGGAGTGCTAAATGCTGCTTCTGATGTAACAGTTGTGGAGGTTTCTGGTATGATTACTGTAGTTGGTACTGAAAGAGTGCTAGATGCTGCTTCTGATGTAACAGTTGTGGAGGTTTCTGGTGTGATTACTGTAGTTGGTACTGAAGAAGTGCTAGATGCTGCTTCTGTTGTAACAGTTGTGGAGGTTTCTGGTGTGATTACTGTAGTTGGTACTGAAGAAGTGCTAGATGCTGCTTCTGTTGTAACAGTTGTGAAGGTTTCTGGTGTGATTACTGTAGTTGGTACTGAAGGAGTGCTAGATGCTGCTTCTGTTGTAACAGTTGTGGAGGTTTCTGGTATGGTTACTGTAGTTGGTACTGAAAGAGTGCTAGATGCTGCTTCTGATGTAACAGTTGTGGAGGTTTCTGGTGTGATTACTGTAGTTGGTACTGAAGAAGTGCTAGATGCTGCTTCTGTTGTAACAGTTGTGGAGGTTTCTGGTGTGATTACTGTAGTTGGTACTGAAGAAGTGCTAGATGCTGCTTCTGTTATAACAGTTGTGGAGGTTTCTGGTATGATTACTGTAGTTGTTACTGAAGGAGTGCTAAATGCTGCTTCTGATGTAACAGTTGTGGAGGTTTCTGGTATGATTACTGTAGTTGGTACTGAAAGAGTGCTAGATGCTGCTTCTGATGTAACAGTTGTGGAGGTTTCTGGTGTGATTACTGTAGTTGGTACTGAAGAAGTGCTAGATGCTGCTTCTGTTGTAACAGTTGTGGAGGTTTCTGGTGTGATTACTGTAGTTGGTACTGAAGAAGTGCTAGATGCTGCTTCTGTTGTAACAGTTGTGAAGGTTTCTGGTGTGATTACTGTAGTTGGTACTGAAAGAGTGCTAGATGCTGCTTCTGTTGTAACAATTGTGGAGGTTTCTGGTATGATTACTGTAGTTGGTACTGAAAGAGTGCTAGATGCTCCTTCTGTTGTAACAATTGTGGAGGTTTCTGGTATGATTACTGTAGTTGGTACTGAAGGAGTGCTAGATGCTGCTTCTGTTGTAGCAGTTGTGGAGGTTTCTGGTATGATTACTGTAGTTGATACTGAAGGAGTGCTAGATGCTGCTTCTGTTGTAACAACTGTGGAGGTTTCTGGTGTGATTACTGTAGTTGTTATTGAAAGAGTGCTAGATGCTGGTTCTGATGTGACACCAGGCAATGTTTCTATTGTAATGCCTGTAGTTTGTATTGAAAGAGTGCTAGATGCTGGTGCTGATGTAACAACTATGGAAGTTTCTGTTGTGACGCCTGTAGTTGTTATTGAAAGAGTGCTAGATGCTACTTCTGATGTGACACCAGATGAGCTTTCCAGTGTGGTAGCTGTGGTGGATTCTGTTTCAGATTTTACACTTGTTGAACTTTGTATTGTACTCTCTGTAGACAATAGTGTAGTAGCACTTGTTAATGTTACTGATGCAGCAGCTGTAGTAGAGCCAGTGCTAGATGAAACTTCTGTTGTTATATCTGTTGTAGCTGCGGTTGTTGCAACCTGCGTTGAAGTTATTGCTGGTGATTCAGTTGAAGATACAATTACTGTAATTAAGAAAAAAAGGAAACAGATTTCATTAAGAAAGCTATGTAGTTATGTAAAATATTATTTTTTTTAAATACATTTTTGGGATAGAACAGCTTTATGTAGACAGTAACCACTATACAGTAACTGTAAGTGGGTCATATATCCAGACAGACTATTATTTGAATGCTATGATCATAATGCATATAATAAAGCCATCCTCTTTTACAATTCAGTAGCTTAGATGACAGCTTTGACATTCAAATGTAAAATAATGTTTTTTCCCCCACTGCTTACCGCTGATGTTCGTAATCAGGAAGCTTGTATTTGCATTCAGCATTGTCTCAGTGACTGAAGAATCATTAGGAAGACTGCCATTGAATGTTAATTCAACATCTGAAACAGTTGACCCACGACTATGTAAACAAAAACACATCTGAAAATGTTATTTTTTGCCAAGTTATGTATGAAAAACTGTAAATGACATTTTACAGAAATGCTGAGTGAACTTGGTACACACCTGTAACCAATTGCTGTCAGCATCTTGAAGTTACTGAATCTGTACCTAAGAACTGGTTCAAACTGAATAATAAATGCCATAATTAATATCACAGTAAAAAATCAATTAAGGTCTTTATCAGAGCTTGTAACAGCTGCAAAAACACTGCTACTCTAAAGATATAAACATATATGCACAAAGAACTTAGGATTTGTTTATATAAAATATTCCCTTTTTGTTGGACAAGATAAATGGTATGAATGTGATTATGATCATCAAAGTGCACATTTACATAATGAGAAAGCAATATAGTCCAGCACTGAAACTAGAGATTATATATTGTACAGACCTCAGATTTTATACGAGTTGAGCGGTTATTGTAGGCTGCTGAAGATGGGATTAATAAGTCACCATCAAATGTTTCTGTTGTGATAAACCTAATTTGCATTGTAAGACCTGAACTAAAGCTTGTAGTGGCATCTGTGAAAAAAGGTTAGATAGAAAATGACAGATAATGTTGTCATTACAACAGATCAATGTTTAATATTTCATAGTCACACAAGCAGTCTAAGTTACAAGCAGTCTAAGTTACATACTTAGTGAACTTGGTGAACTAAAATACTTGAAGACTATTGACAATGTTTCCTTTGTGATACCTGAAGTAGATATACCTGTTGATGTTTCAGGGGTGACTTCTGTAGTTGGTCCTGAAATAGTGCTAGATGCTGCTTCTGTTGTAACAGTTGTAGAGGACTCTGTTGTGATTACTGTATTTGGTACTGAAGGAGTGCTAGATGCTGCTTCTGTTGTAACAGTTGTGGAGGTTTCTTGTGTGATTACTGTAGTTGGTACTGAAGGACTGCTAGATGCTGCTTCTGTTGTAACAGTTGTAGGAGTTTCTGTTGTGATGACTGTAGTTGGTACTGAAGGAGTGCTAGATGCTGCTTCTGTTGTAACAGTTGTTGAGGTTTCTGGTATGATTACTGTAGTTGGTACTGAAAGAGTGCTAGATGCTGCTTCTGTTGTAACAATTGTGGAGGTTTCTGGTATGATTACTGTAGTTGGTACTGAAGGAGTGCTAGATGCTGCTTCTGTTGTAACAGTTGTGGAGGTTTCTGGTATGGTTACTGTAGTTGTTACTGAAGGAGTGCTAGATGCTGCTTCTGTTGTAACAGTTGTGGAGGTTTCTGGTATGATTACTGTAGTTGGTACTGAAGGAGTGCTAGATGCTGCTTCTGTTGTAACAGTTGTGGAGGTTTCTGGTATGGTTACTGTAGTTGTTACTGAAGGAGTGCTAGATGCTGCTTCTGTTGTAACAGTTGTAGAGGTTTCTGGTATAATTACTGTAGTTGGTACTGAAGAAGTGCTAGATGCTGCTTCTGTTGTAACAGTTGTGGAGGTTTCTGGTATGATTACTGTAGTTGTTACTGAAGGAGTGCTAGATGCTGCTTCTGTTGTAACAGTTGTAGAGGTTTCTGTTGTGATGACTGTAGTTGGTACTGAAGGAGTGCTAGATGCTGCTTCTGTTGTAACAGTTGTGGAGGTTTCTGATGTGATTACTGTAGTTGTTACTGAAGGAGTGCTAGATGCTGCTTCTGTTGTAACAGTTGTAGGAGTTTCTGTTGTGATGACTGTAGTTGGTACTGAAGGAGTGCTAGATGCTGCTTCTGTTGTAACAGTTGTTGAGGTTTCTGGTATGATTACTGTAGTTGGTACTGAAAGAGTGCTAGATGCTGCTTCTGTTGTAACAGTTGTGGAGGTTTCTGGTATGATTACTGTAGTTGGTACTGAAGGAGTGCTAGATGCTGCTTCTGTTGTAACAGTTGTGGAGGTTTCTGGTATGGTTACTGTAGTTGGTACTGAAGGAGTGCTAGATGCTGCTTCTGTTGTAACAGTTGTGGAGGTTTCTGATGTGATTACTGTAGTTGTTACTGAAGGAGTGCTAGATGCTGCTTCTGTTGTAACAGTTGTGGAGGTTTCTGGTATGGTTACTGTAGTTGTTACTGAAGGAGTGCTAGATGCTGCTTCTGTTGTAACAGTTGTGAAGGTTTCTGGTGTGATTACTGTAGTTGGTACTGAAAGAGTGCTAGATGCTGCTTCTGTTGTAACAATTGTGGAGGTTTCTGGTATGATTACTGTAGTTGGTACTGAAAGAGTGCTAGATGCTCCTTCTGTTGTAACAATTGTGGAGGTTTCTGGTATGATTACTGTAGTTGGTACTGAAGGAGTGCTAGATGCTGCTTCTGTTGTAACAGTTGTGGAGGTTTCTGGTATGATTACTGTAGTTGATACTGAAGGAGTGCTAGATGCTGCTTCTGTTGTAACAGTTGTGGAGGTTTCTGTTGTGATGACTGTAATTGGTACTGAAGGAGTGCTAGATGCTGCTTCTGTTGTAACAGTTGTGGAGGTTTCTGGTATGGTTACTGTAGTTACTGAAGGAGTGCTAGATGCTGCTTCTGTTGTAACAGTTGTGGAGGTTTCTGGTATGATTACTGTAGTTGTTACTGAAGGAGTGCTAGATGCTGCTTCTGTTGTAACAGTTGTGGAGGTCTCTGATGTGATTACTGTAGTTGGTACTGAAAGAGTGCTAGATGCTGCTTCTATTGTAACAATTGCGGAGGTTTCTGGTATGATTATTGTAGTTGGTACTGAAGGAGTACTAGATGCTGCTTCTGTTGTTACAGTTGTGGAGGTTTCTGGTATGATTACTGTAGTTGGTACTGAAGGAGTGCTAGATGCTGCTTCTGTTGTAACAGTTGTAGAGGTTTCTGTTGTGATTACTGTAGTTGGTAATGAAGGAGTGCTAGATCCTGCTTCTGTTGTAACAGTTGTAGAGGTTTCTGTTGTGATGACTGTAGTTGGTACTGAAGGAGTGCTAGATGCTGCTTCTGTTGTAACAGTTGTGGAGGTTTCTGGTATGGTTACTGTAGTTGGTACTGAAAGAGTGCTAGATGCTGCTTCTGATGGAACATCAGTTGAGGTTTCTTGTCTGATAGCTGTGGTGGATTCTGTTTCAGATCTTACACTTGTTGATCTTACACTTGTTGAACTTTGTATTGTAGACAACAGTGTAGTAGCACTTGTTGAAGTTTCTGAGGTAGCAGCTGTAGTAGAGCCAGTGCTAGATGAAAAGTCTGTTGTGATATCTGTTGCTGTAGTTGTTGTAATCTGTGTTGAGGTCATTTCTGGTGATTCAGTTGAAACTGCAATTATTGTAATTAAGAGAAAACAAATGATACGTATGTATGTATATAAAAGATTTTTTTTCAGATAAAATGGATTTTTGGGATAAAACAGCTTTACAGTCACCACTATGTGAGTCACATATGCAAACTGACTATTATTTAAATGCTATGATCATAATCCATACACTAAGGCATCCCCTGTTTACAATTCAAGAGCTTAAATCACAACTTTGACATTCAAATGTAAAATAATGTTTTTTCCCCCACTGCTTACCGCTGATGTTTGTTATTACAAAGCTTGTATTTGCATTCACCATTGTCTCAGTGACTAAAGAATCATTAGGCAGACTGCCATTGAATGTTACTCCAACATTTGAAACAGTTGATCCAGATCTATGTAGACAAAAACAGATCTGAAAATGTTATTTACTGTCCATGTTACATTCACTCATAAATTACATTTAACATAAATGGCACATGAGTGAACTTGATACACACCTGAAACCAATTACTGTCAGCTTCCTGAATGTCTGGAATATCGCTTGAAAAATTTGTCCAAACTGAAAAATAAATGCCATAATTAATATTAATGTAACAAATAATAAAGCACGGTCCTTATCAGGGATTACAACAGGTGCAAAATCACTGCCACTAATCTGAAGATATAACAATGTATGGATAAAGCATTTGGAACTTTTCTTTATATAAACATATTTTATTTGAGCTGAAATATAGTAACATGAAATAATTAGAAAGCAATATATTGTAGCACTGAAATTATAGGTTATATATTATACAGACCTCAACTATGATCTTATTTGCACGCTCAGTGAACTCGGGTGAACCTTTGTTTAGTAAGTTGTCATTAAATGGTTCTGCTGTGGTAAAGCTAATTTGCATTGTAACATCTGACTCAGCTGGGGCACCTATAAAAAAAAGGTTAGATAGAAAACCACATATAAATTTCACAGCAATGTTATTTTTATAGTCACATGAAAAGTTTAAGGTGTATGATGAGTAAAATACTTGAAGAATCTGAAGAATGTTTCCATTGTGATACCTGAAGTAAAAGATTGTGACAGTACCTGCAGTGGTTGATGTTACCAAGGCAGAACTTGTTGTGGTTCCCAGTGTTGTTCCTGCAGTTGTTGCAGCAGAAGACATTGATGATGTTGAAGATGCAATGACTGTGGATTCTGTTGTTTCAATAACACTAGTTGTGGTCCTAGGTGTTGTTCCTGTAGTTGTCGTTGCAGAAGAAGTTGGTGATGTTGAAGATATGACAATTGTGGATTCTGAAGTTTCAACAAGACTAGTTGTGGTTCCCAGTGTTGTTTCTGCAGTTGTTGCAGCAGGAGAAGTTGGTGATGTTGATGTGACAACTGTGGATTCTGATGTTTCAACAAGACTAGTTGTGGTCAAAGGTGTTGTTCCGCTAGTTGTTATCACAGAAGAAGTTGCTGATGTTGAAGACGTTACAACTGTAGATTCTGATGTTTCAATAATACTAGTTGTGGTTTCCATTGTTGTTCCTGCAGTTGTTGCAGCAGGAGAAGTTGGTGATGTTGAAGATGTGATAATTGTGGATTCTAAAGTTTCAACAAGACTAGTTGTGGTTTCCAGTGTTGTTTCTGCAGTTGTTGCAGCAGGAGAAGTTGGTGATGTTGAAGACATGATAACTATGGATTCTGATGTTTCAATAAGACTAGTTGTGATTCCAAGTGTTGTTTCTGTAGTTGTTGTCGCAGAAGAAGTTGGTGATGTTGAAGATGTGACAACTGTGGATTCTGATGTTTCAACAAGACTAGTTGTGGTCCCAGGTGTTGTTCCGCTAGTTGTTGTCACAGAAGAAGTTGGTGATGTTGAAGACATGACAACTGTAGTTCCTGCAGTTGTTGTCACAGAAGAAGTTGGTGATGTTGAAGATGTGATAATTGTGGATTCTAAAGTTTCAACAAGACTAGTTGTGGTTTCCAGTGTTGTTCCTGCAGTTGTTCCATCAGAAGATGGTGATGCAGAAGATGTGACAACTGTGGATTCTGATGTTTCACTAAGACTAGTTGGGGTTCCCAGTGTTGTTCCTGCAGTTGTTCCATCAGAAGTTGGTGATGTTGATGTGACAACTGTGGATTCTGATGTTTCAACAAGACTAGTTGTGGTCAAAGGTGTTGTTCCGCTAGTTGTTATCACAGAAGAAGTTGCTGATGTTGAAGACGTTACAACTGTAGATTCTGATGTTTCAATAATACTAGTTGTGGTTTCCATTGTTGTTCCTGCAGTTGTTGCAGCAGGAGAAGTTGGTGATGTTGAAGATGTGACAATTGTGGATTCTGAAGTTTCAACAAGACTAGTTGTGGTTCCCAGTGTTGTTTCTGCAGTTGTTGCAGCAGGAGAAGTTGGTGATGTTGATGTGACAACTGTGGATTCTGATGTTTCAACAAGACTAGTTGTGGTCCCAGGTGTTGTTCCGCTAGTTGTTGTCACAGAAGAAGTTGGTGATGTTGAAGACGTGACAACTGAAGATTCTGATGTTTCAATAATACTAGTTGTGGTTTCCATTGTTGTTCCTGCAGTTGTTGCAGCAGGAGAAGATGGTGATGTTGAAGATGTGACAACTGTGGATTCTGATGTTTCAACAAGACTAGTTGTTGTCCCAGGCGTTGTTCCTGTAGTTGTTGTCACAGAAGAAGTTGGTGATGTTGAAGATGTGACAACTGTGGATTCTGATGTTTCAACAAGACTAGTTGTTGTCCCAGGTGTTGTTCCGCTAGTTGTTGTCACAGAAGAAGTTGGTGATGTTGAAGACGTGACAACTGAAGATTCTGATGTTTCAATAATACTAGTTGTGGTTTCCATTGTTGTTCCTGCAGTTGTTGCAGCAGGAGAAGTTGGTGATGTTGAAGATGTGACAATTGTGGATTCTGAAGTTTCAACAAGACTAGTTGTGGTTCCCAGTGTTGTTTCTGCAGTTGTTGCAGCAGGAGAAGTTGGTGATGTTGATGTGACAACTGTGGATTCTGATGTTTCAACAAGACTAGTTGTGGTCCCAGGTGTTGTTCCGCTAGTTGTTGTCACAGAAGAAGTTGGTGATGTTGAAGACGTGACAACTGAAGATTCTGATGTTTCAATAATACTAGTTGTGGTTTCCATTGTTGTTTCTGCAGTTGTTGCAGCAGGAGAAGATGGTGATGTTGAAGATGTGACAACTGTGGATTCTGATGTTTCAACAAGACTAGTTGTGGTCCCAGGTGTTGTTCCTGTAGTTGTTGTCACAGAAGAAGTTGGTGATGTTGAAGACGTGACAACTGTAGATTCTGATGTTTCAATAATACTAGTTGTGGTTTCCATTGTTGTTCCTGCAGTTGTTGCACTGGGAGAAAATGGTGATGTTGAAGATGTGACAGCTGTGGATTCTGATGTTTCAACAAGACTAGTTGTTGTCCCAGGTGTTGTTCCTGTATTTGTTGTCACAGAAGAAGTTGGTGATGTTGAAGATGTGATAATTGTGGATTCTAAAGTTTCAACAAGACTAGTTGTGGTTTCCAGTTTTGTTCCTGCAGTTGTTCCATCAGAAGTTGGTGATGCAGAAGATGTGACAACTGTGGATTCTGATGTTTCACTAAGACTAGTTGGGGTTCCCAGTGTTGTTCCTGCAGTTGTTCCATCAGACGTTGGTGATGCAGAAGATGTGACAACTGTGGATTCTGATGTTTCAATAATACTAGTTGTGGTTTCCATTGTTGTTCCTGCAGTTGTTGCAGCAGGAGAAGTTGGTGATGTTGAAGATGTGACAATTGTGGATTCTGAAGTTTCAACAAGACTAGTTGTGGTTCCCAGTGTTGTTTCTGCAGTTGTTGCAGCAGGAGAAGTTGGTGATGTTGATGTGACAACTGTGGATTCTGATGTTTCAACAAGACTAGTTGTGGTCCCAGGTGTTGTTCCGCTAGTTGTTGTCACAGAAGAAGTTGGTGATGTTGAAGACGTGACAACTGAAGATTCTGATGTTTCAATAATACTAGTTGTGGTTTCCATTGTTGTTCCTGCAGTTGTTGCAGCAGGAGAAGATGGTGATGTTGAAGATGTGACAACTGTGGATTCTGATGTTTCAACAAGACTAGTTGTTGTCCCAGGCGTTGTTCCTGTAGTTGTTGTCACAGAAGAAGTTGGTGATGTTGTAGATGTGACAACTGTGGATTCTGATGTTTCAACAAGACTAGTTGTGGTCAAAGGTGTTGTTCCGCTAGTTGTTATCACAGAAGAAGTTGCTGATGTTGAAGACGTTACAACTGTAGATTCTGATGTTTCAATAATACTAGTTGTGGTTTCCATTGTTGTTCCTGCAGTTGTTGCAGCAGGAGAAGATGGTGATGTTGAAGATGTTACAACTGTGGATTCTGATGATTCAACAAGACTAGTTGTGGTCCCAGGTGTTATTCCTGTAGTTGTTGTCACAGAAGAAGTTGGTGATGTTGAAGATGTGATAATTGTGGATTCTAAAGTTTCAACAAGACTAGTTGTGGTTTCCAGTGTTGTTCCTGCAGTTGTTCCATCAGAAGTTGGTGATGCAGAAGATGTGACAACTGTGGATTCTGATGTTTCACTAAGACTAGTTGGGGTTCCTAGTGTTGTTCCTGCAGTTGTTCCATCAGACGTTGGTGATGCAGAAGATGTGACAACTGTGGATTCTGATGTTTCACTAAGACTAGTTGGGGTTCCCAGTGTTGTTCCTGCAGTTGTTCCCACAGAAGTAGTTGGTGATGTTAAAGATGTGACAATTGTGGATTCTGATGTTTCACTAAGACTAGTTGGGGTTCCTTGTGTTGTTCCTGCAGTTGTTCCATCAGAAGTCGGTGATGCAGAAGATGTGACATCTGTGGATTCTGATGTGTAGACTGTGCTTTGTCCACTTACAGCTCTCAGAATGATACCTATAGTACAAGCTTTATTATTATTATTATTATTATTATTATTATTATCATTGTTAATAATAATTGTTTTTGTTGATTGTTGTTGTTTTTGTTCTTGTTTGTGATGTTATTTATCATACAAAATCTGCAATAATCAATGGTAGGTGAATGACGGCCGATCAACTTACCTATCATCAACATAATCAGTTCTTTTCTCTTCATCCTCATTGCTTTCAAATAATACCTTTAAATAAAATTGTATTATTATTACTATACATCATTAATGTGATTTTTATAAAACTGAATAAAATGATTATTTTAACATTTTTTCCCTGTCACATTTTTCCCTCTCAGTCACATAGTAACATTCCTTTCATAGTCTTCATTCATCAGAGTTTTATACATTGGTATCTATTGTCTTAGTATTTCCTGAAACCTCTTGAACCCTTTTCTTCTTCAAAAGGTTAAACATATAAACCAGTCTGGGAAGTTTTTCACAATGCTTTAGAAACTCCCTGCCCTTAGTTATAAAGATATATATCAGCATTACTTAAAGTTAAATCTGATTAGTAATAAGGAAATAGCAGATTTAGACTAAAATATGCATAAAATTTGACATATAAAAACATATCATATATTTAAATAACTGAGTATATTAACAATACAATTTACGTTAAATTTATTTAATGGGACAGCAATTTAAATTGAAGAGTTTTTTTAAATCTCTCAGATTCTCAGAACACTAAACTTATTTCCACATCTAAACAAGTTTGGTTGGTTTGTTCTTTTTTTTTCTGCTACACATGTGAGCCTTAATTGTGATTCTATTGTACTAGTAAAAAAAAAAATCTGCAGATCCAGAAAACATTGTATAGTGCATTTTAGTAACAGTGCTGGAAAACCCTATACATGCTCATATTTTGACAATTTTCAGATACAGTGAATGGCCAAAGGTTTGGAAAGCCTAACCATCACACCTACATGTGCTGGTCGAGCATCTCATTCCATGTTTAGTATTTCTTTTGCTGGTAGTGAAGGGACTTGTCGAAATGGATTTTCTTGCAACATGCTCATAAGATAGCAATATTAAAATGAAATTTGTGTTTTAAAATGTAAAGAAAAAGAAGAAAGTTAAGGAGTAAGAAAGAAAGAAAGAAAGAAAGAAAGAAAGAAAGAAAGAAAGCAAGAAATAGAAAATAAATACTTTTCTCACAAGTTTACCCACTTTTTTTGCATAGTTTAAATTGATACAGGATAAAATATCTTTTTCCTTTTTTTTAAATTAGATATAAATCTAAGCAGGAGTTATTTTTGATATGTTTGCTTTTGGTTTTTGGCACATGTTGTTTTTTGGCTGATCAGTTTTTACCCCAAAATATTAGAGAGCGAAAATAAGATTAAATGTATAGGTCTACAACAGTATGTGAAACAGTATGTGATAATACAATAAATAATAAAAATTATATACTTGTTTTACATTTATCTATGATGAGTATAAATGATCAGTATAAGTCAGACTCACCCAGTTGCTCTGTAATCTTTAGTAATAGTCTCTCTGTAAATTCAGTAATAGATAAGGCACAGTTCTATTATAAAGGGATTAGAAATTAAAGTTCCCTCTTTCAGGTCATTGTCATAGTCCCAATATATAGCCTTCTAAAGTAATGTATGTCTTGACTGCGAATTTATAGGCTCTGGGTCATGACGGTGAATAACCTTTTTTTCCACCGATGATGCAGATTAAGGAATGATGCCTGTCATCATGATACCTTTCACCATGTTGCACACATACTGACACTTTCATGTTTGCTTTTTGTATTGTTTGAAATCACCTTTGGAAACTGCATTCCTCTGTTGTCTTATTCAAGTAGACTGAACAAAAGCACTAGCTTCCAACTTTGCTGCAAATGAGATTTTGTCACAAACTAAAAAGCATTCCAAATGATAATCTTCCAGGGCATTTTTTAAGAATTCTCTGATACCTTTTTTAAAAGGATTTTATCTAAGAATCTAAAACGATTTTATCTAAGAATTTTATCTAAGTTTTATACCCATCAATATTGCATTCATTTTTAGATTTGGACAGTGTCTCAAAGAGAACATGAACATAAAACAAAAAGTTAACATAAAGATTAATAAATACAAAATAATTAATTAATTAATTAAAAGATTTATATTAGATATATTTAAACATGTTTGTATTTATCCCCTATGAGCAAGCCTGAATTGACTGAGGCGACTGTTTGAAGCATGAAGGTGGTGAAAAAGATGGCGGAAAACTTTAAACAGGTTTTTCCAGCTTTTATAAAATGTTTTATTTTAACTAATAATAAATGAATGTATTTTTTGTGCCTATGAGAATGAGAATTTTCTTTGATTCATTAGTGAATCTCACTGTAAGCTGTAACAGGATTGCATTATTTTATAAAGGAAAGAAATAAGATTATCTGTGATGATAACAGATGATTACCTGTGGAGGCCATGATATCCATCACTGATACATTTTGGTTTCTGTTGTTTTCTTTTCCACCATTGTTGTTGTATTGAGCAATGTTCTACATGACTATTATTAGCTCAATTTTTTGCCTGAAGCATGTGAGCAAGAAACAATAGGGTAGGTACAGTTTGTTTTGATTCTTAATAATTTGCATGTAGGTATGTGTTTTCATGTTGATCGTGGTAATGAAATGACCACTGAAATTACTGATATAACAATAAAATTTGTACAATTCTCTGTGCATGTGACATCAGATGGGCAGTCTGTAAAAAAACCTGACTATCAGAACTGAAAAAGTTTTTTTTCCTCAAATAACTTTTTTCAAATCTGCGTACTTGCTCCTTATTGGGGTTAGGTGGATCTGGCATTACATTAATTGAAAAAAATTGATTAAACACCTATTTGCATTCTATCCTTAGTACATGCAGCGACTGATAGGTGTGGTGATAAACATGCTGGTTTGACTAAGTCATACGTCAGTACATCTAAATATTTCACCATGTATGCAAATAAATACTTATATAACCTGTGATTTAGTGGGTCTTTGTTTCTGAGCCCAAGCTAATTTTATGAGTTTGATGAATCTTTAATGTTTTAAATGAATTACTCACTTGGGGACAGAATATGTCCCACAGGAAAGGCTTTTAATAATAGTAAAAAAAATGCTTAAATTAAAATGCTTGAGTGATTCAGCCAACCTGGAGTATTTATCATAAGCAATTTGCTTACAGTTGAAATTTGTTAATGACATAATGAGAAACCATGTATTTTATTCCATTTATAAATTGAGTTAATCTTGAAGAACATCTGTGAAATAATATAGTTCCTATTAATCACTTGTTATAGCATATAATTGTACAACTGTATACCTAAATTATTAGCCCTTATTAGCCTTTTTTCGGTCATAAAGTTAAAAAAGGACAAGTGCTGCATCACAGTTCAATACAATTCTTCCTAAATAGCAACCAAGATTAGAATTAATGTATCATGAAATGTAGTATGTTGAAATGTCCCACAGGTCTACTATGTGTTTATCCTTAGATGCATTTACAGCCAATATTTCCCATAATACCTAGGGGGAGGGAGGATGAGTTTTGAGAAGGTTAGGGTAGAGTAAATAAAATTGAGTGCAATCCGTATTTTTTGAGTGCAAAAATACATCAAGGGAAGAGTAAATTAAATAATATAAAAATTATCTAAGCCATAACAACTGAAGAAAAGTTCAAATGCAATTAGGATTTACTTTACTTTCACATTGTGCGTAACTAGGCAACAGATTTCTCTTCTGTTATGTGACGTGCCAGAATGTTCCAGTACAGTACGTAGAAGGCAGCAAAATAAATTCATCTTGTCATCTTGCAAGGAAATCAGTGCAAATGTAACGAGTTATAAATGTAATACATTATTTTCTTTTTTTTCACAAAAATCCTTATTATATTACCGTATTGTTTTCATTTTCTTTTTTTGGGTATTAAATATTCATTTTGGTGTTTGCTGTTGGGAGACTTTTGTTTTGACACTCTCGGTGTTACGCGGACGGCACTTTTCATTGAGCAGCAGACCTCTTCAGTCTGTATTGCATGTACTGGAGAGAGGGATACATTGTCACAAGGTGCCCACGAGTGATTAATTTTCTTTATCGACATTAATCCACAGGAGTGTTAATGAGTGGCCATTGCGTTAATAAACCTTCTCTGGTGAACTGAGCGAAAGCGTCCTGAGCCTTCTTTGAACACAACGCGGATAAGGGTAGCAGCAGTTAGCCTGAGACCGGCTACATTGGTACCGTGACCCGGATGAAGATTTGCTTCAGGAACTACATCAGCTGGGTCACCGAAGGATGCTGAATTAAGGTTCACTTGTTTCTTAGTGGAGAACTGTGATAATATAAATGGACATTTGAGCTTCTTGATTTTGGATAATATTGACTGAAGCATTCTCTCACATTAGTTATTCTTTGTCTCAGAGTTATAGATATTTCTAACGTGATAATTGTATCTAAAAATTTATCAAGTTATATATTTTTTTTGTTTGTTTGATTCTGAACATGGCATTTAGTTTAAAAGCAGACGAAATTGATGTAAATGACACCATGACTGGCTCGGGTTTTGGAAGGGGTAGGGTTAGGGTTTTCGGTGAAGTTCCACTTACTCCAATTGTTAAGGGGAGTAGAACTAAAGGAGCATCTCCTGTCTTATGCTCCACACGTGTAACCAGTTATGGCTCCAATCCGGCAGCTGATACTTTGCCTTTAGATGATACTTTGCCCCAGATATAAATGATCCAAATTGGCAGGTTTGATAGCACATATCGCTCAACAAGTAGGACAGACAATGTTAGCTTCCCAAAAAGAGGCTAGTAATGGGGTAAATGAGAGTAGAGGTGCACAAACACAAGGGTTGAGTACCAGTAATACATCCTCAGACATACCCTCACTTAACTTGACTGGAGTGAGGTTAGTCATGCAATCCGATGCAAAAGAGCCACCAGTTTACCGTGGTGATTCATCAGACAAGCTTGGAGTTCGTGAGTGGGAGGAGCTGATGGATACATATTTGCGAAAGAGAGGCATACCATTAGAAGAACATCATCAAGAGATTTTAAGCAGATTGATGGGTAAAGCTAAAGATTTAGTCAGAGGACCCATGTCAAGAAGTGGCTATGATGTTTGTGAAGTACTGCCCCGATTCAAATCTTGCTGCGGTGTTCCGTTTTAAATCCCCAGAAAAATGGACCGCACAGGAAATCCAGGAGCAGCTTGACCGCTACCAGAAAGATTTAAAGGAGATGTCAACCAAACTGAAACATCATAATGCTCCCAGACATGCCACTGCTCACGTTCAGATGTCCTATGAGAGCGATGAAGTGGATGTTGACCCTCCTATAGAGCCAGGTGATTGTAGCAAAGTCAGTACTGCACAGAGTGACGACAATTGCATGAGAACTTTGATTAGCCTTCTTGACCGTGCTTTGTCCAAATGCCTATTCGTCAGCCACAGATGTCCAAAATGTCCAAATGCCTATTCGTCCGCCACAGAGCAAGTTCTGTAGAGTGTGTGGATCTCACGAACACTCCACCGTGGCACATTGCCGACGAGAGCATCTGTGTTTTGCATGCTTTCAACCAGGGCATAGTACAAGATTGTACAAGTGACAGGCCCAGGCCTAGTCCGGCAGCATTCCGCGGCCCATCAACTTTAAACTAGATGGCTCACGTTTGGAAGGGGGATGCGTGAGTGTGTAGGCAAAAAACCCCTAGAGAGTATTAATCTTACACATTTCTATGAAAGCGCATGCACACAGGCCCCCATTGGGACCAAGGTGATAGCACAAAATATTCAGGCAGTTGAGGCATTCGATGAGTTGTTCTATGCACCAGTTAGTGTAAATAGCATGTTTCCATTGAAGGGAATGCTAGATACAGGTTCCATGGCCTGCAATTTTAGTGAAGAAACAGAGAAGAGGATGTTATGTGAAAATGTGCTGTCTACACCCACTCCGCTTCAGGAGGAAGTCATCTTAGTAGGATGTGGCGGGAAGGTTACAAAACCCAAATGTATGTACGAAGTTGAATTGAAAATTTATGGAGAAAGCTGCTTAGTACCCATTCTCGTTGTACCCGGCCAGCGGGATGATTTGATCATTGGCACAAATGTAATCAAATTCCTTGCACATCATATGAAAAGTATCAGTGACTACTGGAGACTTGTTACTAATCATGCCAATGGCAAATTGTGAGCATTTCCTGGATGTCATGGCCAACACATGTCGCTGGAAAGGTTCAGAGCCACCAAATAAGGTGGGAACTATTAAGCTACAGCAATGAGTCACTCTCCTAGCAAGGCAAGAGCACCTCGTCTGGGGGAGATTGCCCAAAGATGTTCCAATGTCACCAGGGAGCACAGTTGTAGTTGAACCAACGACTTCAAAGTCTGTATCCCGAGACGTCATGGTTGGACGAGTTATCACGCCATTATGGGGTGATCACTGGGTTCCTGTAAAAGTCACCAACATCTCTGACAAGCCAGTCACTCTAAGGAGAAATCGCAAATTAGCAGATGTTTTCCCATGTGTCGCAGTGGAGGATTTTGAACTTTTACAAGGGCTGAGTCATGCTGAAATGGTTGTAAAAGAGAGTCAGAGTATACCTAATTCATCAGTTGACTTCAAACAAAGGATGGAAACTGTTGGCCTCTCCGATCTTAACGATCTTAATCTCCGGTCTTGCTCCATCAGCCATGAGGCAAAGGAGAAGTTAGTGCAGTTATTGGAGAGATATCATGACGTGTTTTCCAAACACACATTGGACTGTGGAGAAGTAAAAGGGTTCGTTCACCGCATTCGGCTGATGGATGAGCGTCCTTTCAGACTCCCTTATCGACGAGTGCCACCTGCACATTACCAAAAGCTACGGCAAGTTTTGTCCAAGATGGAAGAACAGGGGATAATTAGGAAGTCTGTAAGTGAGTATGCTTCCCCGTTAGTCCTAGTGTGGAAGAAGGATGGCAGTCTTAGAGTATGCACAGATTTCAGATGGTTAAATGCAAGAACAATAAAGGATGCACACCCACTTCCACACCAGTTTAGCTGCTCTAGGCGGGAATACACTCTTCAGCACCATGGACCTGACATCAGGATTTTATAACAACCCTATGGCTGAAGAGGACAAAAAATATACTGCGTTCACAACTCCAGTAGGGCTGCACGAATATAACAGGATGCCGCAAGGACTATGTAATAGCCCCGCCTCCTTTATGAGAATGATGGTCAGCATCTTCGGAGACTTGAACTTCAGCAGTTTGTTGTGCTACCTTGACGACCTGTTGGTGTTTGCTCCAAGTGAGTCGGAAGCATTAGAAAGGCTGGAGGTTGTGTTTAGTCGTCTGAGGCAGTACAATCTTAAGTTAAGCCCTAAGAAATGCCACCTGATGAGATCCTCTGTAAAGTTCCTGGGTCACATCATAGACAGGAATGGAGTTTCTGTAGATCCTGATAAAGTTGAAGTCATCTCGAAATTGTCCAAGTTCGAACTGATGGAGGGCGACAGATGCACCCCATCAGTGCGGAGGATTAAATCAGTCCTTGGTATGATCTTCTATTACCAACATTTCATTCCTGGATGTTCTTCCTTGGCAAAGCCACTTTTTGCTCTCACAGCTGGGCAAAGGAGGAAGAGGGGAAACAAGGGTGATGTTAAAGCAGGAACGTACAGGAAACTTAAGCCCACAGATTGGACTATGGAATGTGATTATGCATTACGTAGCTTAAAGGAGAGCCTATTACAAAGTGTGGTATTAGCCCACCCCGACTTTTCTCGACCCTTAATACTGGCAGTATTGATGGTTTGGGAGCTGTATTATCCCAAGTGCCTGCAGACGAAAAACGAGCTCGCCCAATCGCGTTTGCAAGTAAGACCCTGAGCAAATCGCAGAGAAACTATCCAGTTCAATATCTCTTGACGTTAAACTTGACTGTGACACAGAGACATATATACAAGCTCCAACTGACACTCATACTGACATTGACACCTATTTAGATCACCTATTTCACCTATTTTACCTATTGGGTATTTAATACCCAACTGACATTGGGTATTAAATATTCATTTTGGTGTTTGCTGTTGGGAGACTTTTGTTTTGACACTCTCGGTGTTACGCGGACGGCACTTTTCATTGAGCAGCAGACCTCTTCAGTCTGTATTGCATGTACCGGAGAGAGGGACACATTGTCACAAGGTGCCCACGAGTGATTAATTTTCTTTATCGACATTAATCCACAGGAGTGTTAATGAGTAGCCAAGGCGTTAATAAACCTTCTCTGGTGAACTGAGCGAAAGCGTCCTGAGCCTTCTTTGAACACAACGAGGATAAGGGTAGCAGCGGTTAGCCTGAGACTGGCTACACAAATTCCTCTGTTGTGAAGACTTTCCTGTGGAGGGAAAAGTACTGACTGTTGCAAAGTGCAAAGAGTACAAACAAATGTATTAAATCAAGGATTACATATTTCATTGTTAAATAACATCCTAAAACTAGAACGTACATTTCCTGAAGAAAATGTGAATGGTGCTTGCACGTGGCAAATCCCAGAGGCTAGTCGAGATAAGCATGTGACGTCATCTGAATACTCTTGAGGAAGTTTTCCTCATTGTGCTGAGTGTTTTGATATGTCACATGTCCATGTTGTGCTAATTTTGTATTTTCAAGTGACATCACGTCACATCACATGACGTCATCAAAATACACGTGAGGAAGTTCCCCTTATTGTTGTGAGTGTATTGATATGTCACATGTCCATGTTTTAAAAAGTTTTTTGATTTTGCATATTTTGGGGGCGGGGCTGCGGCGCAACCGGAAGGCCAGTCGGTACACCAATTTAAAACTTTGTTCAGAGTATCACCCTAAAGGAGCTGGCTGAGTTTGGTGTAGATAGTTCGAAAGCTTGCCAAGTTATAAACCTCCAAAATTTATAATGGGAGTTTATGGGAAAAAAGGCCAATTTGAGACCCGGTAGCGGACGTACCGGTACTCGGGTCGCTTATAAAAGTAATAGCACACCTCTCCTCAATGAGCCGGTCGATTTGACACATCATTCATGGGTCTAGGACAAAAGATGCGGGACAAGTTACACGCCGAAGTTTTGTCCGGGCACAATAGTATTAATGTTGCTTTGCAAGCACCATTAATAAATATCAAATAGTTATTATTAGGCTTAGATTATATCATTCGTCTTCTATATCAGTCCTTGACAAAGGCTTGTAACTATAGATACTATTATGGCATCCTGTTACAGAAAATATAACAACACTATCGGACAATTCAGATTCAATCATTTAACAGTGATATAGTATTAATGTTAATGTCGTAGTTCAGCTAGTAATATTCATAATGCTAGTTCACTCTTGGGCATTTTCAGTGAGGCGGTTTTACAGCATTTTTAACGCTTTGCGACTCATCGGAAGACGTCACAGCATATATATTTTTAATACCATTTTGTGTCATATTTTATCAGAAATGCTTTAGGTAACTCTTACGCAATCCTTACCTGCTCAACTATAGAAGTATGTAAGTAAGAAAGTAAGTAATTAAGTAAAATAAATAAAGTAAACAAGTACATATATTATAAGCAAAGCTGTTTTCTTCAGATTCCATGCATTACTGATGACAATTCTAGATAAGAAGGCGAAAAAGAAGAATTGAAAAAAGAACCTTACTATAATACTAATAATGCCACCATTTTAGTTAAAACATCGTTGCCTTGCACATTGCACTATCACATACAATAGCATTTATACATATTAATAGCAGTGTTCTTTGAATCCCTGAGGAACTCCATTGAAACTGTCACGCTAAAGGAACTAAAAACAAAAGCGGCAGACCGAAACTCTGTCTACATATAAAAGTATCTTAAGCAGCTTTTAGAAGATTAAAGTAGGAAAAAAGTGGCTGTGCCTGCAAATGGGTCTCAGAATCATTGAAGTCATTGACCTTCTCTCTTTTTACAATGAGAAATATCTATTTACAAATACTTGTTATGCCACAAGAGTCACTTATGAGAGCTTAAGGGTGGCATTTATTTTGCATTGATTACTTGTGTTACAGTATGTGTGTACGAAGATAATTACTGGGAGTGGATTACATGGAACAGCATTGAATAGAAACAATTTTCTGCTTTGTTCAAACATAACCATCTCAGATGTACACTGAGTGTTTTGCAAATAAAAACCCATTGTTATCAATTTCAAAAACATAAAACTGATCAGATGATTTTTAAAGAAAGATCTACATTTTCACACAGAGGCCCATTATCAGCAACCATCATTTTAAATATCATGTTATGTTTGCTAAATGTTAATAGTTTTATGAAGCTAATTGATTTTTAGAAAACCTTTTCAGAATTATACTAGCACAGCTTCTTTGCCCTTCTTTAGGTTAACCTCTGGAGGGTTTTTTTACTGGCTCAAAATGTCCAGAATGCAAGAACGTTCTTTCTTTTCATGGTGAGAACCATGTTACCATACTATAAACTTCTCCACAGGGTTTTCTCCATCATCACAGAGCATACACAGTTGCTAGGTAATGATCTGATGTGTTTTGCCTCTACCTGGTTACAGAGACCTCATATTAAACACCACATTGAGAATGCTCCAGGTGTGGCTGTATGCACCCACCCAAACCAGTTCCCTGAATGATATGAACCAAAAAATGTGGTTCAGGAATAACCTACTGTAATGTTATGCTCAACATGAGTCCCACAGTGAATGGAGCAGATCAGTGGTCTTCACGCCCACGACAGACTGGTTGGTCTGTTTTTGAGTGAACTATAGGAAAGTCATAACGGTGTCAAAATCTTGTTCTGATATTTATATACTTTGCTCAATCAGTTAGGTTAGTTAGTTACTTTTATACAGTGGATTTAACCAGGGTTATTTGGCAGATCCCGTTGATTTCAATATCTTGTGGAAAAACCTGCCTTTGATTGGACCCAGGGACAATGCACATGCTGCTGCGTATAAACACTGACCAAATCCGAACTTGAAAGAAAAGTGTCTTTTTTGTTGTTTGCTGTTGCTGTTTAAAGTGCGCTGATGGCGTGGACTGAATAAACGAAAGTCGCAAATGAAAGTGAATAGGTTGATTATAGATGGCGTAAAATAACAAAGTGATTACAACAAAACCTTAATCACAATGTGCAGAATATTACCTAAAATTCAGATTAAGATATCGGATTACAAATCAAAAGGTTGTCAGGTCAAATCCCAGGTCCACCAAGCTGCCATTGCTGGACCCCTGTGCAAGGCCCTTAACCCTCAATTGCCAAGTTACTTAAAGAAAAGGGTAAATGCTGTAAATTTAAGATGTGCAATAAAATTCCCAGGAAACGTGACACAAATAAATGAAGAAATTATAGATTAGAAATACTAGAACTGAAAGAGAGCTGTGGTTAAGGGTGAAGTACCTTCACTGTTCAGCTGTGTGACTAGATTGGATAAAAGCATGTGTGAAATGAACATTGAACCAAAACTATTTAGTTTGATGATTAAAAGCCAACTTTATTCTGAAAAAAAATGGTTTGAAACTCTTGTTATATAAAACATCTTTTTTTATTTCATCCAGAAGTAGTAGCTTTGCAGTAACATTATGTAATTAAGTCAATAGAAATGACACTTTTGGTCACACACATCATTTTTAAATGTTTAATAAAAAACTATAAAAATGCATCTATATATTTCAACTGTAATCTTAAAATACTCATTTTACATTTTTAATCATAAAAATAGGGTTATTTCATCAAAGATGTTTATTTAATGCCTTGTAATAAATACACAACTAAATAAGTTGTTAAATAAATAAACAATTTCCAATATTATGAGCTATAAAATATTACAGCGCTGACAATAAACATAATTTCAAAAACTAAAATCGATTTGTGTCAAAGGTCATTTCTGAGTTGGTTTATTTGTGTAAAGATTGTTTATTTATGTATGTGCTGTATGTGTTATGACAATGTGTCTAGACAGTTTATATCGTTCTTTGTGGTGTATTGTTTGGTTTAGCTGTTTTTTTAAATTTCTTTGTTCTTCTCCACCCAAAGCAATGTGTTTGATTGTTAATAGCATTGTATATACAGTTTAAAGCTCTAAATGACAATAGGTACTGAGTTAAACCGCCTCTCATACAACCATTGTTATCAAGTTGACATAGGTCTTGACAATTATGTTTTTTTCATGGATTGGTCATAAATCATTACATTCATACATAAATCATTACTAATATGGGTCACATGATCAGTAGGAACTAACTTGCCTCATATATGCTTAAATTGATTTAGGTCACCTAATCGTAGTGAGGATTATTACTGAAAATTCTTACATTATTCTACACTGAAATGCTCTTTTAGATTAATAGTACATAAACAAATTAGATATTATTAAGTATCTGTTAAGATATCTCTGTTTTTCACTCCCGGTTGTCTGGCCAATTTAACAAATAAATGTTATGATAGTGGGTGTGTTGAACGATAATAATCATGTTGTGTCATTGGTAACATTCACATTACAAACCTGCTTCATCCACAAACTGTTACCAAGAACACAATTGTACAGGATGTCTTTATATGCTGTTACATTACAACTTCACTTCAGTGGAAATAAAATGCCAAAACTGGCAAATATGACAATGTCCATGGGCACAAAGAAATCTTCATGCCAATGAATCTTTGCCAAGGTTGGAGAGGAAGATCTCAAGTGGCCCTGACCTCAACCTGACTGAAGATCTCCTTCAGAAAGACTCGACTACACCCCAGACCTCTTGATCCAACATCAGAACCTGACTCTCACTGCTCTTGTAGCTGAATGATCACAAATCCCCAAAGCCACGCTCCTCTAGCAAAAGTTTTTCTCAGAAAAGTGGATGTCAATACAACAGCACAGGGGATTAAATCTGGACTGACATGTTCAACAAGTACTTATGACTTTTGGTCAGGTTCCCACTATAACAAATACTGTATTTACGCATTAGATATATCTTTGTTTACATTTCACTGTGAAAGCTAACCATATTTTTGTTACTTTCATTATAAATCCTGTGTCCCTGTCAAAATAAGTCACATTTGACTGAAAAAACACAATGCAGAGAGTTCAAGATATTCCTGTCACACAGTAATGTTCATCAGTAATGTTTGTATACGCAATGATGTTTGACGTCCCATATGTATTCACTATCGACTGACGAAGGGCCTATAGGCAGGGGAGCTAGTTGGAAATTTGTTTCCTGTAAAGGAAAAACAGAGGTTTGATTACCCTTACAACATTTTATTTAATCTTTTCTTTGGTTTGACAAAAATCTTAAAAATATATTTGGTTTAACTAGCTTGACTTACTTGCTAACTAGCAAACAGGTCAAGTGTGCAGGCATGTCAAGTGGGTAGACATTCTTTCTTTATAAATCTTTTGATTCTTATTCTTGTGAAGTAGATTTACAGGATAGGTATCTGACCTTTCTAAACCCATGAATATTTTCGATATGTACCTTGAGCTTTGAAGGTTAATCATCATATGGGTTAACATTGCTTCTCCATTGGCATTTAAGATATAATCATTTCTAAGTTTGGTTTCATTTTAACTATGCTATTTAATTAAAGCATAAAACTACCCAGAGCCACTGAGGCAACAAGATCAAGAACTGGCAATAAATTCTGTTTGCTTTGAGAATTCACATGGAAAATAGCGTGTCTTTATGTGTCAATCATTTCTCTGTGTCTAACATCATTAAAAAGTCAAATTAATGAGTCAAATTAAACTCTTTTGTTTTTCTAAGGAAAAGGTAACTTAATTTGTGGCCACGCCGTCTAACTATATCTCACAATAGATCAATGTCAGTGTGCTAATATAACTAAAAGTACTAACTAGATAGCAGAGTTGGTAGCAGGTTATAGCTAGCTAGAATAAATTCACACACATTTTAGCATTACATGAAATTAAAATCTTCAGCTTACAGTCTTTCTTTCACTTCCTTAAGGATTCCTAATATGAATAAATGAGGAGAGAGGCCAAATTCTTCTCAGTCACCTGCCCAATTACTTCTAAAAACCTTTGAATTGAAATGTGTGTGTGTGTGTGTGTGTGTGTGTGTGTGTGTGTGTGTGTGTGTGTGTGTGTGTGTGTTTGTGTGTGTGTGTAGGGCGTTTTTCAGTGAATAAGGCCACAAATGTCTATTTTCTCATTCATCCAATTGAATCAAAAACAAACGTCTTTCAGGTGTGTTGAGTTTGTGCTGTTTCTTATTTAAAAAAATGTGTGTGATATCTACACCATTCTGGAACATAAATGTACAACAACTCAAATGAGCACTTAGTATTCTTACTCAACAGCAGAACTTACTTTACATAAAACCTTAATGCTGTTCCTTTGTTATTTTAACAGGTTGACTTTTGTAACGTAATGGGTAGGGCAGTTTAACTTGACAAAAGACTTGACACTTGTTTTGTGACAACAAAATATATTTGTGAACCGGCAAGGTTTTAAGCTTTTTTTTTATCTCAGGATATACTTTGAAGCTATTTATGGAAACACTGCATACAAAACCTTGAACTTAATTAGATAAATCTCATTTCGAAATAATTATCAATACATTAATTTCATATTAAATCATTTTACTAAAACATCATTGCTAAAAATCTTACACATATCTTCGGTTACAAGATGAATAAAAAACAGAATAAAGAATTAGCTTCAACTCAGAGATGTAAAGAAAAATTCCACAATAATATCAACACACAGCAATTAAAAACACACAATAGCCTTGAAATACTTCACTGGTACTAGTACACACAGTTT
The DNA here is from genome assembly GCF_030014155.1 of Tachysurus vachellii. NCBI lineage: Eukaryota > Metazoa > Chordata > Actinopteri > Siluriformes > Bagridae > Tachysurus > Tachysurus vachellii. The sequence goes on along the minus strand of NC_083461.1, from coordinate 29,125,052 downwards.
ATGTTTAACACATTAAAACAGGTCTTAAATTACAGTCATCAAGGAAATCACTTAAAAACTAAAACTCTACTTAATGTATTGGTACTAACTATCATTATTTAAATTCCTAACGGAAATATTTTAATTACTATATTTTTTATTTCTTAAACAATGACACAATGTGCATTTAGCACAAATCGTGTGTGAAAGAAATTAGTCCTGCATCCTGCTATCATTTATCAGTGGAAACAATCATTCCTCAGCAAGCAGTCTCTTTTTTCTTCTCTGTGGTTAAAAATACAGAAGAAAAACAATGCTTGTCATATTGCTATGAAACCAGAAAGTGTACATTCCTGTAATTTTTCATGTCACTGAGAAAATACACAATTGCAAGGTGACTAGCGATGATGATCTATGTTGTATTTAAGATTTAAACATCTTTCATCTTACATATTTAATGTATATTTTTCCATATGTATTTGTTTTACGTGCACTTTTATTTTCCAATATTTAATTATTTATACAATGAAAAATACGTATTGTTGTTGACATAATATGTTATTATGTTAGGAATCCAGTTTACTAGATTTTTCATTAAGTTAGTTGCAAGCATGTTCATGCAACAAATGTGAAAATGTGAAATGTTTGTACTGCAAAGTATATTTGTAAGTAGGATATGTTTATTATAAATGTATTTGCAAGCTGGAATTGAGCGGCTGTATGCTAATAACATAAAAGAATAGCAGGGCTACAGCAGTTGTTGGATCCAGATTTGGACATGTTAATATCAATACCTCAGCTGCATTATAGGAACTGAGAGGATACTATAATTAGAAATTACTCAAAATTACCACATACTTACCTATACAAATGTTAGGTATTTCTGCATTGTCAGAAAATTGTACTTCTTATCTCCATTTTTACAAGTTAAGAACAAGCAAAAATACAAATTATAAACATCTACCCCTTAGGGCATAATCGCTGTGATTGCACAACACCTCCAAACTGGTTAAAGAAAATAATGCCAACAGATCATTGTGTGTTTAAGTATGTGTCACATTATTCTAAAGGGCATGATTGTTTTGCAATAGTTGTTTGTTAAAATCTTTGTGAACTCCACCTTTGTGACGTACATACTCCCGTTTGGCACACCAGAATAACACGCTCTTTGGACGTCAGAAAGTAGGAATTTGTCAGTGTGTCTGGGACCGATTCTAGACAGTTAAGGTCATATTTATTATTAATAGCCTTTAAATCCAAAAATGCCAGCAAATTCAGGTCAGTACAAAATATCATATACTCGAATATTATACCACTAACATATACCATTTTGCCATTACAACTATACAAATATAGACAAATGGCTAAAAAAAAATATAGGCACCCAGCACAAAAACCTGTCAAGTTAATATGACACACACACACACACACACACACACACACACGTAAACTTTTTATGTCTAACTGTGACTCACCACTTATTTTCCAATAGGTGTTGCCTAAACTAAGCAAGTATCAAACAGCAAATAGACAAATAATTATTATAAACACACCTTACATGCAAGTAAACAATGACTCATCACATATTATGCAAACTAATAAACAATGAACATATACAAACATCTCATATCATAATAAATAATAAACAATTCATCAAAAACAAGTTATATGAAAATTCAAATTTGCCACATCAGTATGACCACAAATAAAAGCAGTGACATTTTAAAACTTAAATATGGACTGTTCAAAATTCTATATTAAATACAAAACATATTTGTCCAAAGTCTAAATTCATATAAGCATTACTTTTCATATTAAAACAATGTGGTATGAGGTTTTAACACACTAATCTAAATGCTATGAGAGGATGAGAGATGAGATTTATAATCCCCCTAGGGCTAAATTCAGGCTCATACAGCAGCCCAAGTAAAAGGAGTATCATTGAAGTATTAAAAAGTAGCAAAACCTAGTGTAAAATAAGAATAGAATAAGATAAACAGAATTAAAAATAAAACAATAGAAGCAATAAAATTAAGTAGTTTGTATGTATTTATATATACATGCGCAATATCCATGGTACTTATATGTGCAATATCTGAGAAATGCTTATAAATTCTTAAGTGCGTGCATTTGTGTTGGTGTCGTAGGAGGTACTGGTATTGTTGCACTTTGGAATCTGATAGCTAATGGCACGAAAGAGCCCGGAAGACATCTTGAGTCATGTGTCTTTTGTATGTGTGGCTAGACCTGCTTTTTTTCTGCTTCCAATCAGCATAGAGAGGTTTAGAAAGATTATCTATGATAGCATTCAGCTTCCTTTTCATTTCCACATCATTCACTGCCTCCACACTTTCCAGTCCCATCCCCATCACAGAGCTGGCCTTCCTCACCAGCTTGCCCAGTTTGTCGGGCACCACCAATCCCAATGCCACCTCCATAGACGCCCACAGCAAAGAAAAAATGCTGGCCACTACAGACTGGTTGTAAAGATGGTTGTTGTATCATCCTATGGAGCTTGTAATAAGGTCTGTAACGTCCTTCTTATCGTCTGAGATAAAGTCAACAATGAAGGAGTCATCCGAGAAATTCTGTAGGCGGCACATTCATGAATCAACCAAAAGTCAGAGGGAGAACAAAGAAGCACCAATGCAGGTAGACACCACTCCTCTGGACACATGCACCATCTTAAAGTTTTACATCTGCAACAAATTAGTTGAGCTCAGAGAGGTCATGTCTGGGCAGAAGTAAAGAGACTTTGTGTATGATGCCTTGTGCTTTAAGGTGCCTTTTGCTACCCTGATGGGAAATATAGCTGTTGTGACAATAACTGGTCAGACCAGCATATGGCTACATTACTGAACTGGCAATCATGCGCAACTTTTGTGTTGTAGAATGCAAATTGTCTGCCAGTATTTTCTGATAACATGCTGCATATATCTTGCCATCAATTTTTACTAACTTCCTTGTGCCATTAGAGCTCACACAGCCCCAAAACATGAGAGATCCACGACCATGCTTTACAGTGGGGATGGTGTACTTTTCATCATAGGCCTTGCTGACTTCTCTCCAAACATAGCGTTTATGGTTTTGACTATAAAGTTAAATTTTCGTCTCATCATTCCAAATGACTCTGCTCCGGAAGCGCTGAGGCTTTTCTAGGTGCTGTCTGGCATACTGAACGTCCTTTTGTGGCATGGGTGCAGTTTTCTCATTGCAACATAAATAAATATATACAGCGGGTAAAATAAGTATTAAACACGTCACCATTTTTCTCAGTAAATTTATTTTTAAAGGTGATATTGACATGAAATTTTCACCAGATGTTGGTAACAAGGTGCAAAAAGGCATGGAAAGCCAAGACAATCAGTAATTAGAAAGCAATCCTGCCCCTTGTCAATGCAAATTAATATCAGCTGGTTCTGTCCAAACTGATGGTCTATAAAAAGGTCTCGTTACCAAGGTATCACACAAGAAACATCTCATGATGGGTAAAAGCAAAGAACTCTCTCAAGACCTTCGCAACCTTATTGTTGCAAAATATTCTGATGGCATTGGTTACAGAAGGATGTCAAAACTTTTGAATGTTCCAGTGAGCACTGTTGAGGCCATAATCCGTAAGTGGAAAGAACATCATTTCACCATAAACAGGCCATGACCAGGTGCTCCTTGCAAGATTTCTGACAGAGGAGTGAAAGGAATTATCAGAAGTGTTGTCCAAGAGACAAGGATCACTTGTGGACAGCTTCAGAAAGACCTGGAATCAGCAGGTACAGTTGTTTCAAAGAAAACAATAAGTAATGCACTCAACCGCCATGGCCTGTATGCACGCTCACCACGCAAGACTCCACTGCTGAAGAAAAGACATGCTGAAGCTCGTTTAAAGTTTGCCGCACAACATTTGGACAAGCCTGTGAAATACTGGGAGAATATAGTCTGGTCAGATGAGACCAAAATTGAACTCTTTGGATGCCATAATACACACCATGTTTGGAGGAGAAATGGCACTGCACATCACCCCAAAAACACCATACCAACAGTAAAGTTTGGAGGTGGGAACATCATGATGTGGGGCTGTTTTTCAGCATACAGCACTGGCAAAATATACTTTTCATATAATTGAAGGAAGAATCTGCTGCCAAAAAAAAAAAATCTGCTGCCATCTACCAGGATGATGACGAAAAAACGAGGGTGGACATTTCAGCAAGACAATGATCCCAAACACACAGCCAAGGAAACTCTCATTTTGGTTTCAGAGAAAGAAAATAAAGCTGCTAGAATGGCCCAGCCAATCATCTGACTTGAATCCAATTGAAAATCTATGTAAAGAACTAAAGATCAGAGTTCATAGAAGAGGCCCACAGAACCTTCAAGATTTGAAGACTGTTTGTGTGGAAGAATGGGCCAAAATCACACCTCAGCAATGCATGCAACTCGTTTCTCCATACAGGAGGTGTCTTGAAGCTGTCATTACCAACAAAGGCTTTTGTACAAAGTATTAAATATGTTTCAGTAAGTGTGTTCAATACTTTTTTCCTGTGTCATTTAACATTATTAAACATAACTTAATTTACGGACATCTATGGTTTGATTTTTTTGCATGTGTGGATTGAATGGGTTACCAACATCTGGTGAAAATTTCATGTCAATATCACCTTTAGAAATAAATTTACTGAAAAAAATGGTGACGTGTTCAATACTTATTTTACCCACTGTATATATATAGAAGTAATTTATACTGATGTATGTGTCCCTTAGTGACACTTGTTTTCGGATTCAGAGTCAGCCTGTGCCTGGGGTCAGGGCGTGTCTGCTCTTCCTTGGCTCGATTTGGATTTCTCAGTCAGTTTGTCTTTCGGTCCGTCTACATGGTGATCTCTCAGATCAGTGAGCTCAGAGATCACGTGGCACAAGACTTCCTGCATGGTTTCACATCTCATTTCAATTAGGTCCATTTTAGCCTTTTCGTTTATATCTGTTCTGTCTTTAATCTTGTCTACTGTTTCTCTAGTAGCTAACTGGAGTATTTTTGTTGGAGTAATGTTGGGTTGAGTTCCCTACCTTTGTGCCATATACTGCTTATCCAGGTTGAACCTGGATGTTCTATGTGGTTAGCATGTTATCGTCCACTCGGACAGTAACATCCTTTCCCAGAGATCTACACAAATCCCTGATACTCTTAGGAGTTAAGGCATACATCCTGCCTCCAGATGTCACTACCGATTCTGCCCCACTTTGCTGGTGAGGGCCAGAGGGCAGCTTTGACACCCAATGTATCACACGTGGATTGCTCATTTTTACGGGATGGAAGCTTTTCAACTATCTCTTGTGTTGGATACTTTCTAGTTCCTTGCGCACATACCTTATTTAGTTGATTTTTCCACTAATAGCATAGACATCCTATGTATTATTTTTCAAAAGATCACCGTATGAGCCTCCATGAAGTAATTTATACTGACATACGTGTCCCTTAGTGACACGTTTTCGGATTGCGTAGGAAACCCTTCCACAATCCCACTAAGGAATGTGTCCTAGTTTGCACGGGTTAGTTTTGAAAACACAAGATCAACTATCAGAGTTGGTCTTACCTTGAACACAGGTGTCCTTGGAAGTCACTCTGTCTTCTAACAAAGGATCCTCTTCAAGTTTGTCATCCTAATCTATTGTTTGAATCTTGAGATGAAGGACTTAGACCTTCTTGTCTTTTCAGGATCCTCACAATGGGAGGCCTTGTTTTTATTAAAAGCAGTGTAATACAAATAAATGTGTGTAATATATGTAAAGTAAAATAAAAGAAAATTACAAATAAAATTTCCTTCAAATAATCAAACAGTATTAGAATAAGTAAAAGTGATTAAAATGCAAAGATACTAACAAAACAAGAAACACTCTCCAAGTGTAAGCTTGCGTTTGTTCTATGATGCACCCACTATTAGCAATAAGTGAGCATAACACACTAAGCTTGCCTCTAGGTGAATGCACACCCAGATGACATTTCATGGGCCTTATATACACTTTGTAACATTGCTATTGCAAGTTGGATTTCGCTGTTGAGTCTGGCCACCTTGGGCTTTTTCGACAGCCAACATCAAATTTCATCCTCCAAACATTTCTCGTCTGCAACACTCAGAGTGCTACTCATGTTTGTTCCTCATCTTTAAGGGTTAACAATTCTATATATGGTTATTTCAAATCAAATCAAATCAAAGTTTATTTATAGAGCACCTTTTAAAAACAGCAGGTGTTCACCAAAGTGCTGTACAAACAATATAAAATAAACAATAGAACTAAAAAGCATAAAATAATAATAATAAAATAAATAAATAAAAACTAAATAAAAGACTAATAAAAATGCAATAAATACAATAATAATTAGTAGCACACACTTAAAAAGAACTCCTAACAGGTAACTCTCATACTGTGTTGTATGCTGCCCCATACAAATATGTTTTTAAATGTGATTTAAAAACAGCCAGTGAAGGTGCCTGCCTAATGTACAAAGGCAAATTATTCCAGAGTTTGGGGGCCGCTAGTGCAAAGGCACGGTCACCTCTGCTCTTTAATTTTGCATTGGGGGATACTAAAAGCAGTTGCCCAGCAGACCTAAGTGCTCTGGATGGAGCATATGGCTTTAATAGATCTGAGAGATATTTAGGACCAATGTTATTTAATGATTTAAAAACTAAAAGTAAAATCTTGAAATCAATTCTAAAATGAACGGGCAACCAATGAAGGGAAGCCAATATAGGTGTAATGTGTTCTCGTTTGCATGTCCCCGTTAATAAACATGCAGCTGCGTTTTGTACCCTCTGCAAACGTGTTAGAGATGCCTCACCAATGCCTACATAGAGACTATTACAATAGTCCAGTCGGGATGATATAAAAGCATGGATGACCCTCTCAAAATCAGTAAAAGATACAAATGACTTGACTTTAGATAATTGCCTTAACTGATAAAAACACGATTTAACTACCAAATTAATCTGTTTTTCTAGTTTAAAGTCACCGTCCATTAAAACCCCCAGGTTTTTAACAACAGGCTTCACAAATGACTTTAAGTCACCCAGATCTACATCAGGAATATTAATGGTACCACCAGGTCGAAATAAAATGATTTCAGTTTTATCTTCATTACACTTTAAAAAGTTGGAGGCCATCCAGGCTTTAATATCTTCAAGACATCTCAGCAAAGGTGCCACAGAGTTTGCATCCTTACGTTTCAAAGGCAGATAGAGTTGCAAGTCATCTGCATAACAGTGAAATGAGATTCCATGTTTCCTAAAAATGGACCCTAAAGGTAATATATATAAAGAAAATAAAATCGGTCCAAGAATGGAACCCTGAGGGACTCCACATACAAGAGATGCAGTAGAAGACACAAATTCCCCAATACGTACAAAGAAAGTTCTTTCACCCAGATAAGATTTAAACCATTGTAACACGGCACCCTTTATACCAACACAATGCTCAAGGCGAGAGATCAGTATATTGTGGTCTATGGTGTCAAACGCAGCAGTAAGATCTAACAGCATAAGAACAGCATAGTTACCTGCGTCAGTGGCCAATAATAAATCATTGTAAACTTTTAACAGGGCCGTTTCCATGCTGTGAAGTGATTTGAAACCAGATTGTTACAACTCTTGCAAGCCATGCAAGTCTAGATAGGCTAATAATTGATTAAAAACAACTTTTTCGAATATTTTGGAAAGAAACGGGAGTTTTGAAATGGGTCTAAAATTAGCAAGAACCGATGAATCCAAGTTATGTTTTTTTATCAGTAGTTCCACTATAGCGTGTTTAAAATGTAGGGGTACAACTCCATGAGTGAGACTACTATTTACAGCCATCAGTATGATAGGGCCAAGGGTTTCAAAAACCTTCTTTAGGAAATCTGGGGAAATAATGTCTAAGGGACAACAAGATGGATTCATTCTATCAATGATGTCTTTTAAACAAGCAAGAGACACTGGCTCAAACTGATTAAAAACAGAGGAGCACACAGGGAAAGAAGACATATCAGCAGAAGGGTGAACAATATTGGCTCTAACAGTCACAATCTTGTCATTAAAAAAATGCAAAAAATTTTCACGTTTCTTTGGAAAATTCCAAACTTATTTGTTGAGATGTATTTAAAACAGAATTAATAGTGTTGAACAGAACACGAGGTTTATGAGAATTTTTTGCGATGACATTAGAGAAATACCTTGACTTTTCCATTTTTACAGTTTTTTGATATTTGATCAAGCTGTCTTTCAAGATATCAGACGAAACTTGCAGCCTATCTTTTTTCCATTGGCGTTCAGCTCTCCTGCACTCACGCCTTGCAGCAAGGGTAGTGTCGTTCAGCCATGGTTCAGATTTTGGCTTAGCACGCATAGTCCTGAAAGGGGCAGCAATGTCCAGTGCATTCTCACAAGAAGAATAAAATAATGATGTTACTGATAACTCATCAGTATTATAATGGAGAGTGGACACTGAGAAGGCCATGTCTGTGCTTTTAAAAACATCAGTAAACCGTTTTGCAGTTAAAGAGTTAAATGAGCGACAGCGACAAGCAAGAGATGGTTTAGGACTACAGAAACAAGAAATCTCAAATAACACAGGCATGTGGTCAGAAAAAGTAGCATCACAAACATTAACATTATTAACAGGTAGACCACATGATAAGACCAGATCTAATGTGTGTCCTTGCTCATGTGTAGCGCTGGCCACAAACTGCATTAAGTTAAACGACTCAGTGAGATTTAGGAAGTCTTTAACCAACGGTTTGGAGGGACAACAAATATGGATGTTAAAATCTCCAACGATTAAAACTCTGTCATATTTCTGCATGATTTCAGCCAGAAAATCTGAAAAGTCATTTATAAAGTCTTTATGGTATTTGGGAGGACGATAAATCACAGCGCATAGCACTGAGTCAGGTTGATTCAGTTCAAACGCAATCAGCTCAAAGCTTGAGTATGTGTTGCACATCAAACGCCGGCAGTTTAATTTTTAAGGAAAAATTTTTAAGGTTTTAGTCATATGTAACCACAGCTTTGCAGCTGCAGAAAGTTAACTGCAACCAAATAACTCCAGTCAGGATTTATTTGGTTGCAGTTAACTTTCTGCAGCTGCAAAGCTGTGGTTACATATGACTAAAACCTTCTCTCACCGTCGAATCTTTGACAGCAAGCATTTAAACACTTCATTTGCAGATTTCACCCGCGAATGCTATAATTCGGCATAAGCAAATCTTGATTGCTGGTTGCTGATTCTTTCAGCTGATTTTCCTTCGTCATAACAGTGTCACTCACGGAAAGCTGATGTGAAAAGGAATGTCTACAAACTCAGTGTGGGCGAACACAGGCATTTGTCTGCCAGACAAGTTGCTAGGGTTCTGTGGGGAAGTATTTTGTATTTATGATCAAAGTGCAAACTTTAAGTGACAGCTATTGAGCTTCTTGGGGTCCCTGGTGTAGGCAAATTACACACCATTTATTATTACCCTATGGGTAATGGAAGTGTGCGGCATTTTAACAGAACTCTTGGAAATGTGATTAGTGTATCGCCATCAGATGTGAAAATAGACCAGCATTTGCACCAACATGACAACAGATTTTTGACATATTTCAGTCTGGGTTTAGAGAATTTCACAGTACTGAAACTGCCCTATTGAAGGTTACCAATGATATTTTATTGTCACTTGACTCTGTATTCGACTCGACTGCACTTGACTGTATTCTAATCATGCTTGATCTAAGTGCAGCATTCGACACAATAGATCATGATATAATTCTACAAAGACTTAATCAAGTAGCCGGTTTTCAGGGATCTGTGCTGAACTGGTTTGCTTCCTATCTTAAGGACAGATCCTTTTCTGTGAATTTGGGAAATTGTTTTTCATCTAGAGCTCAAATCTCCTATGGTGTTCCTCAGGGCTCTATCTCGGTTCCTTTGCTTTTCTCATTGTATATGCTTCCACTCGGTTATGTATCTTTCAGAAACATAATTTATCATATCATCTCTATGCTGACGATACTCAATTCTATTTTCCTGTTAAAAACAATAACTGCCCTATATCCACTCTGTTTGCTTGTCTTCAGGACATTAAGTGCTGGCTGGATCTGAATTTTTTACAGTTAAATAATGACAAAACCGAAATAATAGTTTTTGGTCCAACAACTGTGTCCTCTGGTCTTATAAAGCAGCTTGGCCCTTTGTCTGCTAATGTACATGATCATATTAGAAACCTTGGTGTTGTTTTTGATCCTATGTTGTCCTTTGATAAACAGATTAGCACTGTTGTGAAAAGCAGCTTTTTTCAGTTAAGATCAATTGCTAAAATCAAGAAATTGCTTTCTATGAAGGACCTTCAAACGATAATTCATGCTTTTATAACTTCGAGATTGGATTACCGCAATTCTCTTTATTTTGGCTTGCCTAAATCATCTCTCGACCGTTTACAACTGGTACAATATGCGGCAGCGAGATTACTGACTGGCACCAGAAAACGTGAGCACATTACCACAGTACTTGCCTCATTACACTGGCTCCCGGTTAAGTTCTGTATTGATTTTAAGATTTTACTTTATGTTTTTAAAGCTTTACATGGTTGCGCTCCCAAGTATATTTGTGACCTCCTCACTCCGTACCCTACCCCTAGATCTCTTCGGTCTGCTAATCAGTTCACTTCGGTCTGCTAATCAGGCTACAACGGCTGTTGTTTTTAAATGTGCTTTATAAATTAATAAACTAAACTAAACTAAACAGAGCATGCAGTCTTTTTATTAATGTCTGGGGCATTATGGTGTATGAAATAAGGGTGAAGTCTCTACTCATCCTGGAAACTGATAAACACTGCTGGGTTTCTAAGATGCCTGATGTGTTGCAACACCTATCCAATTCATACAGAAATTAGGTCCTGGGAGGTCCCTCAGCACAAATTACTCCAGTAGTGTCTCAAAGTGAAGAGTCCCATGTGTCAAAGAATGTGAAAACAGATGTTGATGGTGGTACTGCAAAACAGTCAGCTTCAACGGATGCAACATCGGATACCACAGTTGTTTCCACTCAGTAACACTTTTTACTTATCCATAGCTGACACCACAAACGTGCCACCAAACTCAAGCCCATTTACACAAATTAGAACAGTACTTAAGTGTTTTTGGGTGGATCACTTGAGTTTTTATATCTCCATTATTTTTGAATAATGAAATATAGGAAATACATTTTTGTCATATATTTCCTAATTACTACAAAAGAAAAAACACACTATAAGCAAGCAGGTTTTATTAATCAGTGGTCTGGTTTTTGCAAGTTAGATCATAAGTCATGTCATGCTAGCAACCCACTCAGTTCTATTCGATGGTAAGCCAGATTTTATGATGGAAGCAGAAATAATTGTGGCACCTGATACTCCAGTGACAAATGATGTTTGTAATGAAAACACCCGTGGCCATATCTGCAAGAATAAATTGTTTAATTGCGTCTAGCATCTTTAGAATAACAGTTTTGCAGGGATTCTCTCCACATTCAAATTAAACAGTTTATTATATAATGAATTATTATTATTATTATTATTATTATTATTATTATTGTTGTTGTTAACTTGTTATACTTAAGTACAATAATTATCCCAGACTTTTTACTTAAGTAATATTCTAAATGGTTACTTTAATTTCTACAAAAGTTATTTTCTGGTAAGGTATCTATACATTTACTCAAGTGTTGCTTTTATGTACTTTATCCTCAACTGCAAGTCTGGGCACATTTTGATCACATCACCAGACCAGTTGACAGACCGATAGATAAACTGTCTGGATATGTCATAATTAAAGACACAGTCTTCAGACCATTTGTAGGGCAGTGCCATTTAGAACTAATGTTTCAAACCCTATTTATTTACATATCTGTACCTTTTCTAATTGTCACTCTAAGAGAGAGAGGCTGTCACAAATAAATAATCTTTCTAAATATTTGCATTTTTTGTAATTTCTGCAAAGATGTTTGGTTTACTATAAATGTAAAACACATTATAATTTTTATTTGAAAATTGTAGTTAAATAATGTTGATAATAGTGACATCTTTAGGTGAGCAAAAGAATAACATTATTTTTGAAATTGTCATATGATTAGGCTAGCTTTTTTTATATATAGCTAGAAATGGGACATGGAATAGGAAATTGTCTCCTAAGGTCTCCTGGATTTTATTTTATTTTTTTGATTGTATGTTAATTTTTAAGTTAGTGTAACTGTGTGTGATGATTCAGTTTAGAAAGGCAATAATAGTTTATTTTCAGTTTTTTCACAGTGTCTATATGATGTTAACTGTCCAGAATCCTTAAAAGAACTCAATAAAACTTATGACATCAGTTGATGAAGCTCACTCACAAGAAATTCATTCATTCATTCATTCATCTTCTACCGCTTATACGAACTACCTCGGGTCACGGGGAGCCTGTGCCTAACAAGAAATTCAGTACATACTAAAACTAGAGTATTTAGTAGTGTTCTGGAAGCACCTAGTGTGCAGTGCATCAGTGGCCACTAGGTGCTTCCAGAATTAGTTTGATCCTTCTTGCTTGCCGTAGCCAAGCATTTTTTTTCCTATTACTTGAATAATTCTTTTTGTGAATGTTGAAATATTGAAGAAATTGTAGAAAGAACTGCATCACTTTGGATATGGGCGTCTGTCAAATAATGTAATGGATGAATGTGTCTATTCATCCATTACACTGACTACATAATTGTATTATTTATATTATATAAAGGTATAAATATCATAATAAAACCAGAATTTATATTTAATTGCAAGAAAAAAATATAAAGTAATATCTATCATGAATGACACCAGCAATTTATTTTTCTTATATTTCATAGAAATTATTACTATTTCTAAGTAAATGTTTTTGTTTACCAAAAAAAGTATTAAAACCAAAATGTAACATCTATTTGAGGATATCAGGATATAAACATTTATGTAACTTTATATAGGTATGATGTACATAAGTAAGGAATAAAACGTGACAGGGATATAATAGGAACATAATCAACAGGGGAGTTACATTTTATCCTGTAAAGTATAACGCATAGCAGACTGTGCTGCACAATTCTATAGGAAAATAATGCGCAACTGAGTGTGTATGATACCTATTATTGGTTTTACTCTGTTAAACATGTTTTGTTTTTTTTGTTTGTTTTGTTTGTTATTAGTGTTAAGGTGCGTCAAATTACACACTTACGCACTCCATAGTGTCCATTCTGCACCTCTGCGGTGATGTCAATTATTATGTTCAATTGTGTCCTATTTTTCTAATTAATAAAAGAATAAATTCCGTATTTTAATTCATTGTGAAGATGTAATTAAATGATATAAGTATCATTGTGGTTGGTCTATATATTTTTGCTTGGCTCTGATGACGCAGCAGCGAAACCATTCCATAGGACACGCCCCCGTGGTTCAGCTGCGCACTTGGAGTGGTGGTGAGAATGAAATACAGCAGGGCGACTTTACAATATCACGCACATTGCTGACGTTTCAGACGTTCCCAACACGATTTTAACACCTCGGCGGTATTGTAGATCTGATTTGAGGAGGAATTAACTGGATTTTCTGGATAAAATTCAGGCAGATTTAGTGTGCGTCATGGAGGGCCAGAAAGACTCAGAGCCGCGGCGGCCGGCCACTGCGCGAGCTGTTGCTCTCGCTCACTTACTGCACCAGGAGTGCAAAAATTTGTTGGAATTATATGTGAGTGTGGGATGTATTTACTTGTTCATTTTGATTTGTTAATTTATGCTTCATTTTTAAATCAACATGACTCGAAATCTTTGCTGCTTACATACCTGTGTACCGTTATGTTACGCGCTACAGTCTGATTCATTCAGCTGTTGTTGCACCTGTTAATGTGCTCTCTATTTTAAAAAAGCACGTAAAGAAATGTTTCATATTTATTTATTTATACCGCATAGCTATTCCTGCAGCAAACAAGACTGCATTTTGCTTACAACGTAAAAAGAATTAGCTTGGAATACTGAATCAACCCATCCATCAACTTAAGTGGATTGAGGTTGGATGTCTTATCCAGTCAATAGTCATTTAAAGGGAAACTACACCCTAAGGAACATTTAACATTATTAGATTGAAATATTTTGAACAATAATGGTGCTGAAATGTTAGTTGAAGCTGTGTTTTCATTATTAATGTAAGAGGTTTGTGGTTGTGTTCAGTGCTGATGTCACACAGGAGACAGACAAAAAAAGAACCACAAAATATGAACAGAATTTTAATAATTCTTTGGCAGTAATTCATCTGGTGATGTCTGGAGAAAGAATGGCTGTGTATGAATCCAAGAACACCAAACCCACAGCAAAGCATTGTGGTATATGGTGGCTGTTCTGTAAACCTTACAGTGGCAGATGATGGATAATTCAATGAGAAATACAATGCCAGACATACAGCCAAAAATAATTAGAAATTTTATGCACAATGAAACAAAGACAATTTGGCAAGAAGAATGGACAAAAAATGAACCACAATGCTGCAGAATTGTGATTTTTATACTTATGAATACATACGTTTTTGACACAAAACAAAAGTCACATCATATCTGTAAATCTGAAGTGGATATGTGAATTGAAATTATGTTAAATGACAGAAATGTCAAAATATTTACTTCCCCTTTTTTGTATTATTTGAAATGGTCCTTGGAAATTTCAGCATTGTGATAGGTTCATCTCTCCTCAGTAGGGTGCCTTCTTACTCACATCAGTCTCTACTGTTCTCTTGTTATTCAGAAAGAACGAGAGCACTTTTTATCACCTCACATCCCTGACGGTGAGCGTTTGTTGATTTTTGACCTCTACACTGACACACCAAGCTCTGAGCAGCGGGTTGGCCACGCCCACTCAGCCTTGAGCCGGTGCCTAGAGATGCTAGAGTGCTTGATTGCCCGAGAGGTAGAGGAGCTGGGTGAAGAATTCGAAGGCGAATATGAAACCGCCAGGAATACGGTGAAGAATCGACTTGGGCATCTGCTGCACAGCACTGGAGCATTGCTGGAGAATGGAGAGGGCGTGTGTGAACCATTGCCTGAGTTTCATTGTGTCCAGGTGGGTAAAAGAGATATGGAAAGAGAGCTCCCTTCATGCTTCATAAGTGTGTATGACATACCACTTATAAGTATCCACTTGTAGCACAAATGTATTGCAAATTTTTCAACAGCATTTTCAATGGCAAACCAAGTCATGGTATAAAAAGCTTCCCAAATGCCCTAGCTGCCAATTTCCTGTTTCACTTATTTAGAATAAAATAATAAAACCGATAACAGAAACAATCAATATATCGCTGTTAAAATGGTGCAACAAATATAGACTAATATGCTTACTTTTTACTTTCTAATACAAATTGACTGAGCAGTTTCTTTACTTTTTACACTGACCAGTGAGTTAGGACTCTTGAAGTCAAACCTGTACGCTTTCCTTCTTTGCTAGATATATTGAAAGGCTATATGCCTTTTCACATCTTTGTGAAACTTAACCCAGGGAGTCGCATTACAGCCTTAACTATTTATTCACTGCCTGGCCCCAGGATCATTTTGCATTTACACTTGGTGCAGTCACCTTAAGCAAAAAAGTCTTTCATGTTAAGCAAACCAAAGAACGGTGTAGTCAGGTGCACTAGAGATTTGTTTCCTCGAGACTTTAACCGAATATAAAACTGTAGGTGCATATTGGCTCAGGTTTTGAAAAATATATAACCAATTATTTTGTAGACAATTTTAAAGTTCCTCTGAAATTAAAATTTGATTAGAAACATTTCACTTTTATTTATCACTTCTGGGGAAAGCTGAAGATGGTTCATATTTGTGGAAATCTTTCTGATTGTTAAATTAAATGCTCTCCAGAAAAAAAACAGGGTCTTGCTTTACTGTAGTGACTCGACAATGGGTTTTTAGCAGTTTTTCTTTGGAATTAAATCACAACTAAGAAGGCAATTCATAGGGAATCTAAAAGGCGCCAAACATCTAACTACTGATCACCAGTGACCTTATAGTACTGAAGAATAATACAGAGCTCACCTCGATTACAGCTTGGGCTGGAAGAGAACTGTTGGAAGAGATGTGAAGGGATGTGTATGTATTTTATGTTATTATGTTATTATATTTTTGGTGTATATTATTTCTCTACACTGTGAATCAGTATACAGCTGTGGCTTTAGTGAGAATTTTAGCTCTGGTTGGAGCTTTGCCAGGTTGTGTCAGTAAATCCTTCTTTACGGTAAATTAGACACCCAACACCCCCTAACACACACTCTCTCTCTCTCTCTCTCTCTCTCTCTCAAACACACACATTAAAACAACCCCCACACACACACACACACACACACACACACACACACACACACACACACTACACACACACACTCACACAGGATACAACAACTGCCAGTTAATCCTATGGTGACTAGGTGCAGTTACAAGCTGAGCTGATAAAAAGTGTTTGTTGGAAATTCTTGTCAGAATTTTATTCTTACATACCATAGATACATGCTGTAGATACTGCAACCCAAACGAGAAAGACTAGTGAAATTATCTGTTAGAGGGAATGTCATGTTGGCACAGGCAGAACGGTTGTTAATTTATACCTTCAGGGACTCTGATTTGATCCTGAGCTATGGTTTATCTCTGTATAGAATTTGGCATGCTCTTTTTCTGGTTCATATTGTTTGGGACAGGGCCAAAGAAAATGTGTTTTTTGAGGGTTTTTTTAGATTTTATTAATTTTTTTTCAATATTGAAATTAATTTAAATTAAATAAAGGTATGATCAGTTGTATAATTAATCATATTAATATTTATTATTAAGCTATATTAAAAAATATATAACTAAACTTCCTTGCATCAAACATATTTAAAAGATAAATTTATTTTTCACATTTTTTGCATACCAAATCAGTGTTTATAATTCCAGTCATTTATGCATGTACAGTTTATTCTGACCACAAAAGAATGTGCTTATCTCTGCAGTTTGTCTGCCCTTTCTCATACACATGCTCTTTTCCCTTTTTCCTACCGTTGTAGACACATCACATCCTGTACGCACACACACATATGTTTGTCTCTCTTTCCCCCTGAGACTGTCTGTAAGAAGAAGAGACCACAGACATCTCCTTCACTCTGCCTCTTTCAATCCTGTGTGTGTGTGTGTGTGTGTGTGTGTGTGTTTGTGTGTGTGTGTGTGTGTGTTTGGATTTGAATTAGGTTTAAAAAAAATACTTAAAGGGCAATTTTCTATGACCACATGGTTTATCAGTAAGATTTGGAAAAAAAAAATGAGAAAAAAGGAAGTGTGCTCCTCTGCATTACATCTCTATTTGAGTCTGTTTAGAACACATTAATGTCTATTTCTGAATAATGTCTTCAAATTCAGTTAGATCCCTAGCAGGGACTGTGTCCTCACGGTGATAGGAAAGTCTGGTGGTTTTGTCCTTGTATAGAGGCATTTGGCTAATCCCCAAGAGGAGAACCGGTTTACACTGACGGGAAGGAATAACTGTAGTATTAAGCTAACACAATTAAAGTCTGTGCAGAAGAATTGAATAGTGATTTTTCCCAGACCTTTGAAATAAATTATCTAATCGTGCTGGATGTACAAAATGTATCATATTTTTCCAATGTAATGCAGTTAATTCATGTGGAACTGATGTACGCAACTGAATTAAGCAAATTGAATAAGCATTTTTGTTCACAGATATATATATATATATATATATATATATATATATATATATATATATATATATATATATATATATATATATATATATGGTTACCCTGGTTAATGAGGTATAGGTGTACGCATGGCATTAATAGCCTGCATTAATTATAATTGGAGAAGAAGGATTAAAGTATACCAGGATTGTAATCCTAATATCTGTGTGTGTGTTTCTTGCAGGGTATGGATGAGGTTGAGGGTACCGGAAGCTTTGCCGCTAAGCTCTGGACCTACAGGGTTCTGCTGGAGCTGACCCACTGGAGCGACATGGCTGCCCACGCCCTTCGCCTTCTCCACTCTGAGCGAGCGAACGAGCAAGAGCTCTAGATGATTACATCCTCCGTGCGTGGGCTGCATCCTGATTTTGCAGGGAGTTATCAGGGGCGAGGCTTAAGTTTTTCCGTTTCTTTCTTTTATTTTCTTCTCATTTCTTTGTTTGGTCACGCTGACTTACTGAATAAATTCTGGTTTTAATTACACAAAATAACACTATATATAACATATCAGCTAAGCTAGCTAAAACACTGCACTGAGCTAGTATGAGCCTGCTAACTAATCAACTTAATTTATCCTACCTCTCTGGAACCAGGCATCTGATGTTAAGTAGACAGCGTAAAGTAACCTTAGATAACTATTTTGATTAATTGACAAGAAGTCAAGTGCACAGATTAATTTAATTCAGTTTAAGCTCTGTCATTATTGCCCCAAGAAAGACTGTCACTGACACAGCTGTGCATTATGATTACTTACTGTATTTAAAAAACACCCAAAATGACTCCTGAGTGCCAATACAGAAAATTGGGTGGGAGGCGGTGACATAATCATTCCCCATCTATCAATAACAGAGACACTAGCAAATCCCAGCATCTGTGAGCTTGTGTGCGCGGAAGTGGGCGGACAGCAGTTTCCTCTTAGAGTTTTACCTTGCTCTGTGACTCAGCATGAGCAGCTTGACAAGATGCGATTATCTGGCTTTATGTGTCTCAGAAGAAAATGCGTAGCTATCAGACTCAGTGGTTGCCAGTGATTATGTACGTGAGACCTAAGACTCAGTTAGGGAGAAAATGATAAAGCTCTATCTGACCAAAGAAGCTACTTACATTTCTTTTTAATGTGGTATATACATGTTGTGCTTATTAAATAAGATAGGGTTAAGATTATTTTAGAATTTTTTCCCCATAAAATTGATTATTTTGCAATAACAACACGGCATCAAGTTTTTTATTCCTGTTGCCAACAATGAAAATTTTGTACTTATTAAGGAATGACACATTATATTAATTCGTCACATACACAGCATACTTTGATCTGTTATAGTGACATATAATGTTTTTCGACCAGTTAAGACAGAGAAAAAGAAAATATAACAAGACTTTATTAATACAGTAAATCATTTATCATCACGTGGCAAATTTTCTCAGACAAGAAATTTACTCTAGAAAAAATATAAGGGCATTAATATAATCATCAAAACACCTTCTAACCAATCAGATATGAGAAACAAATAGGGTTCAAGTAAAATTTCATCATGATTTAGGTTTTTGAATTTTTTTTAAGATCTGCTTCCATTTGGAGTGGCACCAATATGTAAACACTTTTTTAGTTTTCTAACTCAAGAGTTCAGAAAATTATTGATTGCTTGTTTTAGTGTTTACATATGTATTGAAAAACAAGAGAAAAAGTGAACATAATATGCAAATATCCAGTTAGCTGCTTGTTTATGTATATATTAGTAAATCGTGTTGTAGCTATACTAATGATAGCAACTGTATTCGAAAGTGGATGGTGACAAAATGTGTCACTTAGATTAGATTAGATTAGATTAGATTAGATTAGATTAGATTAGTACAAGGCAGCGAAATGCAGTTTGGCATCTAACCAGAAGTGCAATAGCAGCAAGTACTCTGACATAACGTAACGACGAGCACTGTCATGTTGCCTACAGGATAGTAGCATCGTGGGCATTTTCCTAATCAGCTACACGTTGCTATACAGATTTAATCTTTTTTTTTTTTTTTTTTTTTACAACTACACAACTGGTTGTTGATTTTTAATGCACTTTCTGTAGTAAAGCTGGATTAAATTAACTTGCTTAATCTGCAAGTTACTCTGCTAGACAAATTAGCTATTAGCAAAGAGATGTTGAAGTTTTGTTTTACTGGAATTGGCTCCTTAAAAAACCTTTTAAATATCATTTCAGATTGTATTACACGACCAAACACGTCTCAGACAGAGCGCGGTAATTTCAATGTCAATTTGAAAATGTATAATGCTGCTTGTGTGCTACAAAATGTTTCTCAGTAACACTTCATCAGGCTGCAATGGCTTGGTCTCAATTGTGAAATGTAGCATCATCATAGTCCTGGCTATGTCTAGGATAAGGCAAGTGCTCGCAGAGCTCTGTCCATGGGTTCACACAGACTCTCGAAGTTTGGCCCCTGTTGAAACTTTAATTCACTACATTATTTTGCCAACATCAATTTTGGGGCTGGAGCAGTTTTGTTCATGCAGCCAACCAAACATGCAGCTAAAATGGATATCCTTTACTTTACTAAAAGCCTTTCCTTTACATGTTCAAGGTTTTTTTTATAAATATATATTTTTTAATTCTTTCCGTTTTCATAGCGAGATTGTATTTGACCTCATTTGAATTTGGTCAAAATACATGACCTTAATACACAGCTAGTTATCTACTAGTTAGTATTTAAAAAATGACGTAGTTAAAAAGGTTATAAAAGAATGTACAACGCATTAATTGGGGCAAATATTACTATGATGAACTAACTACCTCCCTAACATACCTTACTAACAGCCTAACTGTTTAAACACATTTCATTATCAATATGATTATTAATTATGATTGTTAATTAATTCATTATTATTATTATTATTATTATTAATAATAATAATAATAATAATAATAATAATAATAATAATAATAATAATGGTCATGTTATTTCATAAACATGTTACTGCGTTACACAGTTGACTGTACTGCACTGGAGCTTTATAGTACTGGATATGAAGTAATTTGTCAATTGACCAGTATTTGCATTCCTTTGTAATTTAGAGCGTTATTTACTTTATTAAATTATAGGCCATATGAATTCAAAGGTTTCAGCTTCACAGCTAAGGACTAGAATCTCAGTGACCTTTAACACATCGATTTCTCCTTATCATTCCTCTTAATTGCTTCCCAATCTCCATCTTAAATATTTACCCTCTTAAGAAAAGGCCTGAAGGATTAAATGTACATCAGTGTAGCCTTCAGGTATAGATTTTGCTTGTAAAATATATAATCTGAAAACATCAAAAGTGGACAGAGCTGTGTATTAGCGCATATAACATTACCAAAAACCTATTTTTTAATGTTTTAATTTTAATTTTCCAGCTCAAACTACATATAAGCGCAGGCAACTCTTTATTTTGCCAGCTAGTTAGCAAAACTTTGTCTTAGCATGCTACCTGGTTAGCAGATTAACTGATTAGGATGCCAGGTATTTATAAACCTGGCATAATGTTGTACCTAGATTTAGGGAACTTGAATGTACAGAGCAATCAGAGAAAATAATGGTAACATAGTTCTTGCTGCTAAAAATGGATGTGTTGCTGTTGGGGCTACTAACTACACACTCCATTAGTCAATGCTCCTCGTGCAAGTCAGTGGAATGTGCTAAAATCAGCAGTGAATGCAGAAGCCAAGCATGTGAACACTGTACGAACACTCTGCACTGCTTCTGTGTAGCATTTGCGTGACTGTGATGTGTGCATTTGAATTGTAACGTTATATTAGCATTGTTGTGACCATATTAACAAAAATTGCAACCTGAATATAATTTTCTTTATTTATTTATATTAGGCTATTTTCAATTTTTTTTATCTATTGTGCCAGAAACAGTGCTAACCTTTATGTGTAAACATGCTGTGAAAATCTAACGTTATTAATTATTTGTAGAACCTGGTGTGTGTGAGGGTGTGTGGAAGACTCGAAAGACTGTGTGTGTTGGTGTGTGTGCTCTACCAAGCAGTCTCACACTCTGTTTTCAGTGCCTCCTGTAACCCGTTAACAAGAGCGAGACAAAGAAACACAAGTAAAAAACCTCGCAGTTATAAGACACAGGTGAGAATCACCAAATATTACCTGCCGAATTCGACCCGCCTTCTCTACGTACACAGTTGACGCTTCTTCACGACCTCGCTATCACCTACTTACTCAGTTACTCAGTTTTTGCTATGTATTGTAGCAGACATGTTGCATAACTGTTTTAAACTTTGATATTTAAACAAAGGTGTTTTGCAGATTCACTAACTCTGTGAGAATGTAGACAGATTAGTTTTTTATTTGTATTTATTAATGGATGACATGTAGGAAACCTGAGTAATAAATGAAAAAATGTAACTAACTTGGAATTGTTTTGTGTGATTTATTGAAAAGATAAGGGCTCGCCTGTATATAATGTAGTATATAATGTGAAAACATTAGTTATTATTTCATGACTCCTGATCAACTCAATACGTTTGAGTGGAACTGAGTGAATTATGTCTAATTAAAACATTTCTGATTAGCCACTGCGTTCACATGCTCAATAGAGAGCACTGTGATTGGCTGCATTGCTCAACTCTATGAATGCAAAGCATGTTGTAAATAGAAACCTTTTATTTACTTCTGTTCTTGCAGTTTTCAGATGGCAAAGAGGAAGACAAATTAAAGTGGTTTAAATTATTTTGGATGTAGTGGTACAAAAAAGGCTAGTAACGTGACAGACAGACAGACAGATAGATAGATATTTTTATTGTCATTGCATAGTACAGGTACACAACAAAGAAATGTAGTTTGGCATCTACCAGAAGTGTAAAAAAGTAGCAATTGTGCAAATAGATAATTTAACTTTCCAACTTACCAGTACTTTTGACAACACCGGTACACTGACGTAAAGAATCAGGTAAACCTTTCTCTTACATGTTGCATAACAAAGACTCACCTTTCGCCTGAAAAAGCAAGTCAGAAGTTATCTGCCCTCTCCGCCTTTTTTGGTAACCCGATTTAAGCTTCATGCTTGGTAAACCGTGACTTTTTTTGCCGCAAGCTGAATTTATCCGATGGCTTTTAGAATGGATTACATTCTAAACCACTTTGGTCATCGATATGGGGGATCGAGAGCACAGGAAAGTTGCTAAGCAAAAACATTTCTAATTTTTACAGATGGAAAATTGAGTCTTGTGAAACATTTCTATCCACAGCCGGTTATCCACAACTAGGTAACATTTTCATACGAACATTATTATGGATTATTAATATACCTTTGTGGGGGGGGCCCTTTCCGTGAGGGCCCCTTTCCGTGAGGGCCCCTGTTACTCAGATCCACTATTACTACCTGTCCGGTGCATCAGATTTTCATCTATAACTCTATACAGTACTTGTATACTACTATAAAGTGCAAATTACATTAACATAGCGAGTTCTTCTAAGTTGTGGTGCGTAGAAATGTCATTAATGAAAGTATTTTAAAATTAATATTTTAGTCTACAATATTTTATAAAATACGACTGAAAGAACAGTAAGTGATGCTGTAATATAGCAAAAATATAGCTATATATAATATATATATATATATATATATATATATATATATATATATATATATATATATATATACATATACATATACATGTATATATATGTATATGTATACATATACATATATATATACATATACATATATATATATATATATATATATATATATATATATATATATAGTATATATAAGTTCTGTAGAGATTCGATATATTTTTCGTTATAGGGTTATATACTTATATGCACTATAATGTTTACAGTGCCCTAATGGTTAAGTGCGCATGCGCGGGGAAGTCTTTACCGGAGCAGCTAG
Organism: Tachysurus vachellii; assembly: GCF_030014155.1. Lineage (NCBI taxonomy): Eukaryota > Metazoa > Chordata > Actinopteri > Siluriformes > Bagridae > Tachysurus > Tachysurus vachellii. Next base: position 29,101,429 of record NC_083461.1, on the reverse strand, counting down.
GTACTACTGTACCAACGCTAATGGCGGAGTACGCATGCGCAGTGGAGTCTTTACCGGAGCCGTAATGGCGGAGAACGTACGGTCGCCTTTTGACTATCGGGAGCCACCGACTCTCGACAGCGATGGAGACGGTGGCAAGCCTCCGCCACCTCGGGGGTTAGTGAAAAATCCGTCTTCCGTGTGGGAACCGAGGCGCTATGTTAATGTTACAGGATCGTGTTGTTTTATCTATAAACATTAGGGTTTCAATACAATTAGCTAGCTTGCTAAGCTAACTTGTTAGTGTTTCAATACAATTAGCTAGCTTGCTAAGCTAACTTGTTTGTTTCTCTTGTCCATATAACAGTAGCAGTTAAATAGCACTAAAGCATTAAATAGCACTACAAATGTATTTAAAACCGAATTTTATCATTTTTGTTTCGATATTGAGGAATTTATTTTAAGACACCGCATTTGCATGTTAGTGAAAAAAATAGCACATTCAATGGGCTATTTTAGCTGTATCGTTACCTGTAGCTATGCTAGCTGAAGATGTGCAGTGTTTATATCCCAATCAGTCATCATTTCTACCACTTAAATTACAGTGTGGGGATTATATATATATATATGTATGTATGTATGTGTGTGTGTGTGTGTGTGTGTGTGTGTATATATATATGTGTGTATATAAACCATGTATGCATTATATTATTAAGAATTAATGAATGTGTTATTACATAAAAATTCAGGAACTGAGCTATGTGTTTTAAAACAGGGTTGTGATCAGAGCTGTGATGTTTTATGTCCTGTGTAAGATTTCTAAGTAGATCCATGGCATGACAAGATGGTGTAACCACCAGGTTGTTGTCTTGCAGGCGAGTGTGTGGCCGAAAGAGAAAGGGCACTCCTGTGAAGGTGTGTGACCGAGCATATGTGACTGAAGATGAAGAGGAAAGTTTGTCTGAGCACAGTTACAGCCCAGGTATATGCATACACACATATACACCTTTGTGCACAAAATGATTATTCCCACTGAACATCTTTGGGATGAACTGGAATTCTTCCTCGCCAGCAGGTCCTCTTGGATGATGATCAAGAGAAAAAAGTATAAATATTCTCAGCTATATTAGAAAAAAATTAGTAGTTGTTAAAGGTATTAAATTAAAGTTATTATAGCAACGGAGGGGGAGCAAGTCCATATTCCTGGCCATGGTTTTTGAATGGGATGTTTGAAGACCGTTTGAGGTGCGATGGTTAGTCTCACAAACATTTTTCTAGATAGATTATACATTTGTATACATTTCCTATACAGCCTGCAGGACTGTCAGTGGTTATTTAAAAAACTACCTTTTGTATTAAGTCAAGCCAAGTCAAGAAGCTTTTATTGTCATTTCAACCATATATAGCTGTTGCAGTACACAGTGAAATGAGACAAAGTTTCTCCAGGACCAGGGTGCTACATAAAACAAAGACAGAACTAAGGACATAGGAAGTTAGTCCTAGATACATAAAGTGCAACTGTGCAATCTGGTGCAAACAGTGCAGGACAAGACAGAAAGACAGTGCAGGACAAAAGACAGTGCAATCAAAAAATTACAAGACAATACACAAAAGACAGTAAACAGAAACAGCGCTGACCAGTGTAAGTACTGTATGTTCAAACAATATTGCGTGTGCAGAAATACTGGACCCAGTGTTATAGCAGCAGATATTGTAAAGGATTGTGCAAAACCTTGTGCAAAAAAGTATGAAGACTACATAATAATATAAAACACCCTGCTCTTTTGTTTTACAGGTGAAGGGCAATACCCAGATGAAGCAGAGGACCGTCTCCCCCCACCGAATAGTCCTTACTATCTCGCTGATCCATCCCAGCTTTGGTAAGCTTTTATTCCTTACAGCTCACACATTCAGATCGATTGCAGCAACCTCTGAAACTGAACTAAAGGTTGTAATTGATATGCTTTTTGTGGGTGTATACGATTATGTTCACAGTGTATCAGAGCTCGGCGAAGAAGGCGCCAGTGGTGTTCGTGGCCCTGTGCTCTTTCCACCTCTACCACCTAACTGCAGGATCAGAGAGGTTCATTGTGGGAGTCAGGTACGACTGGTTGTCATAGCGATCAGAGACATTGCCAAGGGTGAGGAAATCACGGTGGACTACAACTTGGCTGAGTGGGGCGAAAATGCGCTGGTAATTATACTCAGTTATTAATTTTTCAGGGCAGTTCTTCTAGGGAATTTTTATATTGTATTTCTTATGTGTTACAATTTCCTAGGCTTTCCATCGCTCTGTATCACCACGAGGATTTGAATGCGGCTTCAATCCAGACAGCAATATCAAGAAGGTGATGAGGCATACATACAGTACAACCTGCTTTTTCCATATAGTGATACATTTATGTAGCTCTTTTCCTTGTAAAATATAGTATATTATTGAAGTTTCGGGTTTCAGGTCTTGTGTGATGACAATAGCTAACAATTCATTTTTCAATATTTTTGTCTGCTTGTCTTTATAGGAAGAGGACGCAGCTCCGTCTCTCCCTCTGTCTCTCACAGTTTCGGACTACCTCACTCCCTCGTGGTCTCTCTCTCCTTCTTCGTCTCCTCTGTCTCGCTCCGAGGCCAGTGATTCAGACCGCGAGGAAGATGAAGAAGAAGAGGAAGATGAGGAAGAGGATGACGAAGAGGAAGAAGATCTTGAAGAGCTGAGGGGCCACATGATGCAGAGGCGCAAGAAGCGAAAAACGACGAATAACACAGCCAAAAAAAAGCCTCAACCCAGCCCTCTTTCCTCTTTCCCTCCATCCTCCTCACCTTTCCAGTCACCTTTAGCCCCACCGACCACAAACATAAACAATAACATAAACATAAACATTAGCCGCAGTGCCAGTAGGAAGCAACACTGTCCTCATTGTGGCCGTAATTTCCGTTCTCTCGCTCGGCATCTCGAAAAGCACCACGATCAGCAACCGGAAATCCGGAATGCAATGGAACTGTCACATGGCCCACGGTCCTCACACACACCGCCCTCGGCACACACACGTGGCTCACACTCGTTCACCTCACCACAGCCCTCTGCTTCCGCTTCTTCCTCTTCCTCTTCCACCTCAGCCACCCCCAATCTCTTCTCTCGTGACTCTTCCGGCTCAGGTTCGGCGGCCATGTCGTTCTCTCTCTCCCTCTCTCCTCCTTCACGCCGTCCTACCACCAAAAAGAGCCCTGCCTCTATCTCCACTCCACCCAGAAAGAACACAGCACCTACTGCATCAGCTGTGAAAAAGTCTTCCAGTCCTCCGGCCAAAAGGGGGCGACGTCCAAAGAAGGAGAAAGAAGAGAAGCAAAAGAAACAGGAGGAAATAGAACAAGCAAAAGAAGAAGCTCCACCCACTCCGGGCCGAAACGAAGAGGTTGAAAGGGAGGAGATAGAAGATGAGGAGCTGGATCTGACCGAAATGAGGGACGATGACAGCGGAGAAGAGAAGAATGGTGCAAGGTAGTCAGTACAGTTTGTTAAGACTTTGATTGTTGTGTTAAGAGGCATATCGTTGTTGAAACGCACTCACTTTAGTGCAGTTTCATTTAGAGCTTTAGACTTAGTTTAATGAAAATAAAGAGGATTGCCCCTAGTACTTGGTCCCTGAATGATCAAGAACATGAATGGAAAGTTTGTGACTTAATACTGACTAATGGACGAGGCTATTTCCCATTTTTTTCTAAGCTTTATATCTGTAACTACTATTTCATGCATTAATGTATTAACTTATCTCTTCCTCAGCTCTCACCGCTCCCACGTTTCTCCTCTCCTGTCCTCTCTTTCCACCCTGGTTTTGTATCTCCGACGTCAGCAGCACACGTCCTTCCTGTCCCTCTCACGTTCAAGCAGCTCTGCAGAGGCATGGCGCCTGCTATGCCACTCCAGCCTGGCACTGCTCATCCTCTATAATCGTCATCGTGAGTGTGAAATGGCAAAGCTAAGCATAAATGATTACCGCAGTCGCATCACAACTTCCTCTAACTCCAGCTCCCCACTTGAAGCATCTTTATCCCCTTTCGAGCGACAAGTTTTGTGCCATAGGCCCCGCGTGGGTGTTTTAGGAAAGCGCGGTCGGGTTCAGCCGCTAATCCTTCCACCCCACTCTGAATCCTGCCTCGATTTGCTTCTAAAAACCTCCACGGATGTAAACGTCGATCCTGAAAGCCCTTATGTATTTTCTCGGCCGTTTCATTCTCCTGCCACCCCTCTGCGTGGCACAGACCTCCTACGTGGATTAGCACGTTCCAGCGGGGCTAAAAACCCTGCGGCACTGACATCACCACGCACACGAAGGCAAGTCGCCATCCTAACCCAGCTCCTGCTGATGGACGAGGGGGAGAAGGAGAGGCTTGAGCACTTCCTGCACAATGAGTATCACGTCACCCAAAGCTGTGCCAGAATTGGCCAGGACCCAGCGCTGATGGGCAGAGTGGGCCGTGTCGTGCTATATGGGGAGAGAGACGGCGTGCTGTTCAGAGGAATGAGCCTCAAACACATCTGCCTTGAGCTAGACGGTGAGAACAGGAAAAAAAAGAACAAAATGTGCACTATTCTGCTGATTTATTTTAAATCTGTAAATTCTTTGTTTTATCCTTTTTGTTCTTTTGCTTTTAGTAATGTCTGGGAATTCAGCAGATTCTTTCTCAGAGGAATCGGACAGAGAGGAAGAGAAGAGTAATGAAAGAACAGAGGTGGGAAAGACAGCAGGAGTGAACGGCCGAGGGCCATCTAAAAAGGGCGCTAGTCCCGTCCCCTCGCCCTCTACGCCCTCCCCGTCAGCTTCGCACAAGAGGCGGAGCTCACAGATAAAATCAGGTAAGAGTGATTTACCTGTCATATTAGTCATAAACTGAACAATGTGAAAACTCTTTGGTTTACATGTTATTTGCTGGGCTTTCACTGGAACACTGCACTAGCAGCACCAACTAGGTTTACTACTTGCCTACTCGCATTCTTTTTGTAATGTCTCTATACTGGTTTAATGAGAAAATAACTTTATATGATTAGATGAAACAGTAAATGGAAACTAATTCAGGTAGGAATTAAAGTTTAGAAAGGGGAACTGAAGAAACATCTGACCACTTTTGGATTTGTCATGCCTAATTTCACACATGTGCATAGAACATCTGTTTGCTAATCTAAGCTGAGCCGGTAATGCTTACGTTGAAAAATAAATGTCAGCTTCTGTACTATATGTTTTAAAGATACGATTTTAAAATAAACATCCTACGGCATTCGGGCAGAACGTTTACCCCACTTTTCAGGCAAGCGTGGTGTGCTGAAGAGGCCGTGGTCAGAAGCAGAGCGGGTCGCTGTGGAAACGCACCTAAAGCGAAACATTGTGGAGCTGCGTGTACCGGCAAAGGCAGACTGCGAGCGATGTTTGCAGCACTGCCCCCTACTGGTGAGCAACCAGCGTGACTGGAGAGCCATTAAATTCTACTGCCACAACCGGATTCAACTACTGAAGAAACAGGGACGCGGAGGAGCGGCTGTCTGTTAACTCAACACACACACACACACACGTACGCACACCCACACCTACTGAGGGAGAGACTCTTACTCGCACATTCAGTCCTGGAACCATGGGTTGAATAAGTGACCATGCACACATTTTTTGGATTGTTGTGCATCAGTGTTCATTGACCCCACACACACTTGTACATTGTAAGTGGTTGTATATGAGTGTGTCCTTTGGCTGCTCATAGATAGAGGCTCAAGAAAGTAAGCGATCCTACACACACACACACACACACACTCATTTGTGTCTTTATACATTTCAGCATTTCACCCTAAACACACACAAAGTGTTAAAACTGATTTATGCCTATAAACTGACCTCTTGGGACAATTGGGCGTGTGTGTGAAAACATTTGAAATCACTCATATACACGTGACAAAGCAGCTCAAAGTACATCACACACGGACCGCAGCAAAGGATGTAGATATTCCTTTATGAACTCTTTTGTCCGTTTTCTTTTATATGACGATGCTAATACTGTTTGGCCAGTGGATTCTCAACATTGGACTGATTGTTATAGACTTGTATATAAACATCTGAAATTTATGTACCTGTCTTTGACAAACAGTTATTTTGGGACCATGTTTTGTCATGTTGTTGGACTATATACATACTTGTTTGTGTGTGTGTGTGTGTACAGATATATCTATACACACACAGACATTGTGGGAGGAACAGTAAGTCTATTATGCTAATATGTTAATTCAATTATGAAGGTGGTTCTCAGTTCCAGTCCTATTAAGGTGACATATAAAATCCAGCATATTTAATACTTATAGATTGACAGTAGCAATTATCCCAGCCAACTAGCTGTATATTGGATGACCCAGCAGTATAAAATTAACCAGCTTCTGTATGAAATAAAGTAATACATAGACTTAAACAAGCTTTCATAATATTTTAAATAAGTAATATGTAGAGCTATTTTTTTAGTTAGTTCTCCTCAGTACACCACTAGCCAGCTACTATATTTTCTTTATATTTCATAAAGCAAAATAACTACACCATTGATTAATGCTAACCAGTTAACCATGTTAAAGAACTTTCCATGCGTTGCTTTAATTAATAGAGATATTTTAGCTAACAGCTTTGCAAGATATTTATTTGAACTACTCTAAGATCACGCTCTGTGTACTGCTAGCAAGACAATATAGTACTTTATTTCACAGGCTGATAAATACCTTGCTAGCTTGTTAGTTGGCTAGTATTTTAGCTTCTCCAAAAACGACTCCTCTGTGTACTTGTGTTTATTTTATAAGTATTAGTACATTTCACAAAATGACAGTAGTTGTAGACAGATGTCATAAAGTGGAACACTAGTCAGCTAGCCATATATTAAATAACCAGAGTGATGCTAGCTGGCTAAAAACCTAGCATGCTATTTGGTTTAGTTACTCAAAAAAAATAAGTCTCAGTATAAAGCTATCAAGTTAATTTTCATTCATTTATGTGGAACACCGCTTGCTAGCTTTTTTTTTTAGTCTTCGCGATTCTGAAGATTACCACGCAGTGTTCTACGTTCCCAAAACATAGCTAGATTTTTATTTTTAACTTATAGCGGAAAACTAGCTAATAATATAATTTAGTAAATATTTGAGTTGTCAGACCCAATTAACAAGCAAGTATATATATTACTGTATTTTCCACAGTGATAAATATCTTGTTAGCTTGTTACTGTGCCACTGTTTTAGCTGTTCCACAGACGGCCCCTCAGTGTATCACTAACCAGCTACTATGTTATTTTACATATTATTTTATATCATTAACCATAAGGTAAGCTATCTGGCTGGCTATATTTGACTAACCTTGTGTGTATTGTTACCTTTATTATCTAATGCTATAATTGCTAACAACTAAGCTAGTTAGTGATTTATTTTTAGGTACTACAATCACAACCCCGTAGTTTTTACTGCGAGCAAAATCATGTGTTGAATACGACATGTCCCTGATGAAGGAAACAATTTTTAATAATATTTTTTATGTAAATGGAACAAATTTAAACACACAATGATGGACTGGAACTGAGTGAGTGCATAAACCTCAACCTTTTTTTTTTTTTTACCCCTCCAATTGATTGTAGATACAAAGAAGTATAAACACAAACGGAAAGTTTTATTCAGTAAGCTAGCCACGGATTTCATGTTCTCTCCGTTTTTATTTTGTTTTAAAGCATGACATTGTTTTAAGCCTGGTCTTAGTCTCATCTCTGCTGTTAGTGCTGATTCTCAAATAGAGAATGATGATATCCCCCCCGTAATTATCTTTAGAATTTTTACTGTTCATTTTTATGGTTATAATTCAGCAGTATTTTATATAAGCTAAATACCAGTGTGACCGTGATCTTGATCCTTCTTTTACACTGTTTCTTAACCCCCAACCCCCCCCCCCCATACTTGAACCATTTTATCCCTAAGAATTTATATATTTCTGTTTCATCCACAGACCATTGACTGTATGTTGGTTTATAGTATAAACAATGAACTTGTATTAGCGTGCTAGCTAGCTTCGTGAAGGTGTACATTCTGTAAATATCGACTTATATAAAAGTGCTACATTTTGGATTTTTTTTCTTGCGTTTTCTTAAATGGCATTGTAAAGATTTTAGAGGAAAAGCGGTTTAGAGACACAGATTAATGTATGTCACTGCAGAAATAACACCTTTATTTGCAGTTCGTAGCTTGTGCTGTGTTTTTTTTATTGGAAAGATTATTTAACCTGATAATGCAGTGATTTTGTCTGCCACTAGGGGGAGTAATGAAACAAATTTGTTCAAAAACAACATTCATTCATTCTCTACCGCTTATACGAACTATTCTCTGGTCACGGGGAGCCTGTGCCTATCTCAGGCGTCATTGGGCATCAAGGCAGGATACACCCTGGACGGAGTGCCAACCCATCGCAGGGAACACACACACACTCTCATGCACTCACACACTACGGACAATTTTCCAGAGATGCCAATCAACCTACCATGCATGTCTTTGGACCGGGGGAGGAAACCGGAGCACCCGGAGGAAACCCCCGAGGCACGGGGAGAACCTGCAAACTCCACACACACACAAGGCGGAGGCGGGAATCGAACCCCCAACCCTGGAGGTGTGAGGCAAACGTGCTAACCACTAAGCCACCGTGCCCCCCTCAAAAACAACTTTTTATTTAAAAAAAGAAAAAACTATATACATAATATAGTTAGTCAATCTATATATTAAGTATTTGTACATCAGCATTAATATGTTAAATGCAGAAAAAATGCAAATGACGGCACTGTTTCTTGACACTCATAAAACTTTAAAGGCTGCCTCAAACATTTTATATATATGTGTATATACGTGTGTGTGTGTGTGTGTGTGTGTATATATATATATATATATATATACACACACGTGTTTGTGTGTGTATATATATATATATATATATATATATATATATATATATATACATACATATATTCATACACACACACAAATTAGAAATAATGTCTCTGCAATATATATATATATATATATATATATATATATATATATATATATATGTATGTATGTGTGTGTGTATATATATACACACACAAATTAGAAATGATGTCTCTGCAATGTTCACTATCAGTATACCCATCAGTAAACATTTTACTATATACTTGTCAGTTATGGTTGTTTTTCTGCTGATGATAATGAAAATTATACATTTAGATTGTAGCATCGACAAGTCTTAAATTTGGGCACAAGAGTCCTCCAGCTTTTTGTATCCACAAACAAATATACACAATTTATATAATATGCACATTTTAAGTAGGGGAGACCAGGGACAGTTGTAACACTTTTTGCAATTTTTAGCAATACATCAAAACCCATTTTTACTGGAATAACCAATTTGTTATATTGTAAACTTCAATCTGTCAACTGCTGAAACCATGTATTTAAGTGGTTTTATGAAATATGTACAGGTTGCAAAATTAATTTTAATAGTCTCTCCACTGTTACAACCGTCCCAGTGTACAGGGACGGTTGTAACGTATGTCAGGGACGGTTGTAACATGTCTAAAATATACATAATGAATCAATCATATACTCAAAATAGAAAATATTATTTATCAGTCATGTTATTGTGACTATTCATTTCATGTTTTTAAGTAATGATTACCTTTTTTTTCACACAAATGACAAAAAAGAGGACAAAACTGTCAAATTATAATGCAAGAAAATTATTTATTGTGTAGAAACTAATTGAGCATGTGCACAGTGAGTGTCATCACTCTAGGTTGTTTCTGATTCAAGGTGTTACAACCGTCCCCTGTTACAACTGTCCCTGGTCTCCCCTACAAATACCATACAGCAAATACAATGACTACATGATTATATCATATGCTTTTTTCTAACTTCGTAATCTATCTTAAAAAATCAATACCTGAAGTGTTTTCAAAATATGTTCACATAAATGACAAACATTTCCACCACTGATACATAGCTACAGTCTAAACACTAGCATTCACTTCAGCCTCATTTTGAGTTTTAACCTGTGGGTTGATTATTTGTAGTGGAGCATTATCGCCTATTCCTGGATTAAATAGAGGCACAACATCCTCTTTGAAATCGGTTTTCATTGTAAGGAGATGCACGCCGTCTGTAGCGTTGTAAAATGAAAGCTCTCTTTTGTCAAAATCAAGCAAAACTCCAACAGATTCTAGTGTTGTGTTCTCCGTAGGTGAGATTTCTGGTTCAGTGTTAACATGGAGGCCATTTTCTGGGTCTAAGCACAAAAACCAAAACCCATTTGAAGGAGTAAAATAACTCTTTTCATCACTTAAGGTATACGAAGCTTTGGCGACTCCAATCAGCCATGACTTCTTGGGTGGGACATTTGCTAGTTTTAATCTAACTTCCCAATATACACGACCGGAACAGAATCTCTCTCTTCCACGTACACATAAACCATAAGGAAAACCGCGTCCTTTATACTCATCAGCAGCAGCACCAAAATCTCTCACTGTATCACCTTGAGGGTTAAATCTTAGGTAGTCTTTGTTACAATTCTCCTCATCGAACCTGATGGTCACTGTGAAGTGAGAAAAATGTATTCATTTAAAACAAAATCACACTTCAGCACTTGATAAATACAATTACTATAATATATAATACAATAATGTGTAAACAAATAAGAAATAACCTTACGTTAAAATGGAGTATTTTATGTTGATTGAGTTTGTATGTTACTTGACTATCATTTCAGTGTGAAGTCACAACACCTCCTGCTTAGACTTCTGCTGCTTAAAATCTCAGCATCCCAAATGTTAAAACACTTACCTGCATCCCTGTAAGCTGATAATATGCACGAGCAGACCTACCGTTTGCTTTCCTTAAGTCCTCCATGATTGTAGGTTGACCTAAAAAAAAAAAAAAAAAAAAAAAAAAAAGCAGTGATTATCTGGTAGTAACATCTTTGGCTTCAGCATCGGACCAAACTAAGAAATTCTACCGAAACCACATATCTTTTTCTGGGGTTAATAAGAATCATTTAATTGATGGCAGCTGCATGCTTATTTTTTTTAAATTATATTGGATGTGATTGTTTCATTCTGAACGGAGCCACATTCCCAAATATAAAAGGGTGTGCACTTGTTTTTCATACAGATCAATATACTCCAATTCCTTTTAATGCAAAATGAAAAATAAATCAATGATCAATGAATTGAAGAAACAGTAAACGAGAATATATAACGTCCACAAACATCAATTTCTATAGATGAATATTGGGATTTTAGACAAACGATGCACGTACCAATTACCAGTTTTTGGTCCTTGGAATGTTGTGGTTGTTCATCTGACATCTGACATTCATTTGGCATGTTACCTCTTTTAACCAGCTGGTATCCTGCAACAAAGATACACAAATATGAAAAAGGAGTAAACTCAGTGCGTACAAAACTATATAAATAATAGAAATAAATACCATTGTATTTTTTGTAGAGGAAGAGGCCAATGCCGATCAGAGCCAATACAGATAACAATGCCACAGTGAAAAGAATCTTCCACAATCCACTATTCTGAACTGGAAGAGAGAAAAAGCTTTTAGTGTTAAAACACAGTCGGCAATTGGTCCGAACTACCCTGATTAATACTGTGCTTACTTCAGTTTGTACCAACCTGACAGGCGTGGCCCTAAATCAACACTCACTTCCCTATTCTCTTCTGACAAAGCGACAGAACAGCTGATGCTGTTAGAGACAGAAGACGACAGGAGGACCCAGCTAGAAATGAAAAACAGGCCATTCTCTTGTTTAGTGTATATGGGGGATTGAAGCTCAGAAAGAACATCGCCTTTATTGGTAAATTTCCACAAGAGCCTCGGTTGAGGATACCATCCAGAGGAAGTACAGCTAAGGTTCACAGAGTTCTGATGGTGCTCCAGAGAGAGGAGAGGCAGAGAGCCTAGAGCTGAGAAAGGGAACATAGTGGAGAAACATCAAGCTTCCATACAACCATCCATCTATTCATCAATTAAACCACATCAGACATCTACTCACCAGTTAAACTGAGCGTCACAGTTTTGCTATCGTATGATTTGTCTCCGCTCACGTAGCAGTGAAAAATCCCAATATCAGACAAGGCAAGGTTGTCCAACTTCAAGGAGACATCTCCCTGTTTCAGTCCAGTAGACTGAGGGCTGCTCAAGGTCAACGAACTCCGATTCTTGTAATTCTCTTGAAAATCTGCAACGACTTTATGGTTTTGGTAAAGTAATATCGGATTTCTGAACTGGTCGGGGCGGTACCAACGAATCTCCAAAGATTCTGCATCAGTCTTAGGGGTGAGCCAACATGGGAGAACCACAGAGAATCCATATTTCCCCATGATTACAGTCTCAGAACAGTTTACAACAAAAGGTTCTAAGAGAGAGAAAGGAACAAAGTATTAAATCCTGATTAAAAGTGTGGATTTATCTATGGCGACAAGAGAACCAATGAGGAGAAATTGTAATGTTACAGCCTTCTATACAATTCCGGCTTCCAACGTAGTGACAGTAGTTTGGGGGAAGATCCAAATGTGGATGTAATGGTAAGGTGTCTGCATACCTTTGACCATATAGCATATTCAATTCAATTCAAATGTATTTCTATAGCACTTTTAACAATTGACATTGTCTCAAAGCAGCTTTACAGAACATAAACATAGAGCAAAAGGTTATTATAAAGATTAATATAATACAAAAATTCAAGATTAATATTAGATATATTTCAATGTGTTTGTATTTATCCCCAATGAACAAGTCTGAGGTGACTCAGGTGACTGTGGGGAGGAAAAACTCCCTTAGATGGTGAAGGAACCTTGAGAGGAACTAGACTCAAAGGGGAACCTCATCTTCATATGGGTGACATTGGAGGATCTAACTGGAGCTGGTAGATCTTTAGATGGTAGCTAACACTATTTGATGGGAAAATATGGCTGACATTGGCTTATTATAATAAGTAATACAAACTAATGCGCCTATCAAAAGCGTTAAATTTGGGAAACTTCCAACAAAAAATAGGATCAAAATAACAAGGTCAAAATATATCTGTTTGAAATCTGGTGTTAATTTGAGAGACATCCATTAGTGGGTATTTAAAATTTCTTACCTGAAGCCTTTATGCACCTCAAGCAGAGAAACGCGACGATGGAATACAACAACGTTTCTGGAAATAATAATAAAAATATGAATAATAATATCATCATTAAAATAAAAACCGTGCAGTCATTCAGTTAACGACGTGGCTTCTTTTATTATACAGATTAATATAATACAAAAATTCAAAATTAATATTAGATAATAATAATAATAATAATAATAATAATAATAATAAACAGATAAATAGATAAGTAGATAATTAGATTTAAAAAAAGATAGATAATAGAGAAATAAATAATAGATAAATAGATAATTAGAATGTCCACGTGCGCTAACTAACCCTTCATTTTGTCCACACTGTCTTCAGCTCAGCTCGTGCTGATTATTATAACCCTGAATTTATTGAAGATTTAAAAAAAAAAAAAGACCACGGATTTCTCTGTTTTGGTCCCTCTGTTGATTTCACTTTCGAAATGTGCTCTTCTAGATAATGGCGCGTTTTATTATTATTTTTGTACCATAGGAGTCGTTTAAGAACCGAATGCAATATCGATACGTCTGTGTTTTATAAAAAAAAAAAAAGTCTTTATATGGTTTAATGTGTTTAATTTTAAGTGTGTGTGTATGTGCGGTAGTGATGTGTCGGTCGCGAACGAGTCGGCTCTAAGAGACGATTCTTTGAAGCGAACGAGAAGAGCCGACTCCCATTTTGTGCTCTGCTCTGCTGAGAATCCATACAGATGGAGGCGGGACTTTATTTAGATGGGCACACCATGTAGCCAATCACATGGGAGGGCAGACTCGGATCAAACCATTATGTGAAAGAAGGAAGGGGAGCGCGTCGGGAAAAAATGAAGAAAATGAGCGAAAACCAAAAAATAAGCAACATCTGGCTCTATTTCAATAATACCGGAGTGCACGATTTACTCATAATTGCTAAATTAGACTACAAAAGAATGCTCCGGGTGATATTAAATGAAGAGCCGTTAGGGAGCCATTTGGGAGCCGGCTCTTCTAAGGGAACCGAGCCAAAACTGACGAATTTTTGAAAAGAGACAGACCTCCAATCACTAGCTTGTGGTATAGAATCAAAGTCTCTAACGGAATAATGGGTGGAGCTGAATGTGATTTGACTGATTTTTTACTCATTGGCTCCACCCCAATAAACAAATAACACTTCAACACTTCCAGTGTGGTTTAAATAGATCTAACAAGCTGGCTGAAGTTATCGTTATCAAGGACTTTCAAAGACACTTTATAATTCAAAGCAAATCTAAATACACACACACACACACACACACACACACATATATATATACATATATATATATATATATATGTATATATATATATATATATATATATATATATATATATATATATATTTCAATTTATCCTTTCACCTATGTAATACAATTGTTCTGATATATTGGCTTTATAACTATTTCAAAATAATTTTAAATCACTCTAGTGATGGCAGGTTGACACTAATAGTGTAATAATTTAGTAGTAGTTGTAGTATTTTGTCTCTCCATCAGCATGAACACCACTCTGAACTTTGCTCTCATGTTCCACTAATCTGACCACATTTAACCTACTAATCACTTCTTATCCTTCTGATGTAGGATTGACAGACGGATGAAGGAAGGCAGGAGAAGATGAGGGAGGGATAAAAGTGGAATGATCCCAGCAGGTCATTTATGTTAGTCAAGTAATTTTGATGTGTTTGCATACAGAAGCTCATATTCAGTCTTTTAGCCTTTATCTCATCCACCTTTACTCTCATTTCTCTCTTCTCGGACCTGTTCTTTGAACTGAAGGTAGGACATGAGGGGAGGTTCTAATGTCAGTGTTTGTTTATTATACTAACTAGTAGAAGTTATTTACACTTATTCCAGTACAGTGAATCTGCCATAAATGTGCCATACCATTAAAAACCTGTATGTTAATATCCATATAATGCAAAAATCTGATATCTATAATAATTGTTCTAAGTCAAGGACAGGTAACCAGATGTTAATTTAACCAAATATGTCTTCTTTGTTCGATATTTTATTTTTTAGCAATCTCATTTTTCATTTTTTCTTTTTTTTTTTTTTTTTTTGCAAATGAAGAGGAAAAAAGAAATTTTCTGTTCTCTAGTTTTCAGGAAAAATAAATAAACAAGCCCTATGAGCAAATGCATTCCAAGTGTATGTATTTATTTGTATATTTCTTTATATTATGTGCTGTGAACTGTCTGAGGTGCATGTTATAGCACAAAAAGTGTTCTAATGTAATTCAAGAAATTCTGACTTTACTGTATGTTTGCACAGTTATATATAAAAAGACCTAGATGTAGATCATAACTTCTGTTCGATCTAGAACTCATGCAAAAAATAGAAATATTAAACTGTTGTGTGTTCTTGTCTGAGCTGTAGAATGGCGCAGAAGGGCGAGAGAGCACCCTCCGCAGACAGGTAAAAAAAAAAAAAGCATAATTTATTTTAAATGAACTAATAGTACCTTATAATAGTGCTGTGTACTCCAGACCCCAGATTGTTTTATATATAACATTTGTTTTTTATATATATATATATATATATATATATATATATATATATATATATATATATATATATATATATATATATATATAAATGTTAGAATTATTTCATGAAATTTGATGCTTTGGTGTTGGACACTTAAGTTCTGTAGTTTATGCAGGGAAATTTCTTTCTGAGTGATTTTACAGATTTTCCAAAACTTCTCTCTCTCTCTCTCTCTCTCTCTCTCTCTCTCTCTCTCTCTCTCTCTCTCTCTCTCTCTCTCTCTCTCTCTCTCTCTCTCTCTCTGTCCCTTTCTCTCTCTCTCCCTCACTCTCTCTCTTTCAGTGCTACAGCTGAAGGAGTTGCTCTAAAACCCAGCCTTCGAAAGACATCATCATCAGATACAGTGAAAAAAACAAAAAGCATGAAATCCAATGAAGAAGCCATGAATAAGGTGTACACAAACCTGCTTAATAACGTGTTTGGACAGGTATATTATTCAATTCAATTCAATTCAAGTTTATTTGTATAGCGCTTTTTACAATGGACATTGTCTCAAAGCAGCTTTACAGAACATAAACATAAAACAGAAGATAAACATTAGGAGTAATAAAAAGAATTAATATAATAAAAATTCAAAATATATATAGTTCACAGTGCGTATGTATGTATATGTATTTATCCCCAATGAGCAAGTCTGAGGTGATTCAGGCAGCAGTGGCAAGGAAAAACTCCCTTAGATTGGTAAAGGAAGAAACCTTGAGAGGAACCAGACTCAAATGGGAACCCATCCTCATATGGGTGACACTAGATGGTGTGATTACAAATATACAGTCAGGCAAGTGCTGTATTGGTGTAAGGATCACATGGAGTTCAGATCTCCTCTTAGTATCACAGAGTCCAACTGGAGCTGGTAGATCTGTAGATGTCTCAGGATTCTCACAGAGTCGCCTCATCTCAGCGGAGGTCCAAAAACTTAATCTGTAGAAAAAAAGAAGAGCAGTGCAGAGGGATTAACATATCTGCTGTTCATAAAAATGTGCAAGTCTAGTGTAATATTGTACAATATAATGGGATGTGTTATGTGTACGTCTGACTAAAGAGATGAGTTTTTAATCTACATTTAAACTGGGAAAGTGTGTCTGAGCCCCGAACAGGAAGACTATTCCAGAGTTTGGGAGCTAAATAAGAAAACGCTCTACCGCCTTTAGTAGACTTAGATATTCTGGGAACTACCAGAATTCCTGAGTTTTGTGATCTCAGAGAGCGTGAAAGATTGTAACGTGTTAGAAGACTAGTTAGATACATGGGAGCTAAACCATTAAGAGCCTTGTATGTTAATAGCAGCAGTTTGTAATCAATTCTAAACTTAACAGGTAGCCAGTGTAGAGATGATAAAATTGGGGTTATATGGTCATACTTTCTTGTCCTAGTGAGAACTCTGGCAGCTGCATTTTGGACTAACTGTAGCCTATTTATTAAAGATGCAGGACAACCACCTAGTAATGCATTACAATAGTCCAGTCTAGAGGTCATGAAAGCGTGAACTAGCTTCTCAGAATCAGAGACAGACAGGATGTTTCTCAGCTTGGCAATATTTCTAAGGTGAAAGAAGGCTGTTTTTGTGGTATGGGCGACATGATTTTCAAAGGACAAGTTGCTGTCTAATATAACACCCAGGTCTTTCACTGTCGAGCTACTAGTAACAGTACATCCCTCTAATTGGAAGTTAAATTGTGAGAGTTTCTGTGTACTGGTTTTTGGGCCTATAAGTAGTATTTCTGTCTTATCAGAGTTTAATAACAGAAAATTACAGCTCATCCAGTCTTTTATCTCTCTAAGGCATTGAGTTAATTTGGACAGTTTAGTTATTTCATCTGGTTTTGATGAGATATATAACTGTGTGTCGTCAGCATAGCAGTGGAAACTAATGTCTTCTAATAATGTTCCCTAATGGAAGCATGTACTGTATATCGAGAAAAGCAGAGGTCCTAGAACTGATCCTTGAGGGACCCCATGATTAACTGGTAGTAAACTGGAGGGTTCACCATACCAGACAGGTAGGATCTAAACCAACTTAAAGCTTGTCCATGAATACCTGTGTAATTTTGTAAACGATCTAGGAGAATGTTGTGATCTATAGTGTCGAATGCTGCACTAAGGCAAAGTAGAACTAACAGTGACATACAGTCTTGGTCCGAAGCTAAGAACAAGTCATTTGTGACTTTCACAAGTGCAGTTTCTGTGCTATGGTGGGGCCTGAAACCTGACTGAAACTCTTCGAGGATATTGTTCTCCTGTAAGATGGAGCTCAGTTGAACAGACACAACCTTTTCAAGTATTTTAGACATAAATGGAAGGTGTGAAATAGGTCTGTAATTTGATAGTTCATTTAGATCTAAATTAGTTTTTTTGATGAGTGGCATAATAACTGCCAACTTGAAAGACTTAGGGACATAACCTAAAGCTAGCGAGGAGTTAATAATATAAAGAAGAGGCTCACCAGCTTTATTTAACACTTCTTTCAGTAATTTAGTTGGAATGGGGTCTAGTGAACAAGTTGTTGATTTAGCTCTAGTAATAAGCTTATCTAGCTCTTCCTGTCCTGTACTTGCAAAGCAATGTAGTTGTGTGTCTAGAGCCTTAGGTGAGACTGGGTCACTAGTTGCTCTCATACAGTATGTTGAGTGTCACCTATTTTATTCCTGATACTTTCGATTTTATCAGTGAAGAATCTCATAAAATCCTCACTACTGAACTGTGATGGAATAGTGCGTTCAGATTTCTGATGTTTTGTTAATGTAGCCACTGTGCTAAATAAAAACCTGAGATTGTTCTAGTTATTTTCTATGAGTTTTCTCAGGTGCTCAGCCCTGGCAGCTTTTAGAGCCTGTCTATAGTTGGACATACTTTCCTTATACGCAATTCTAAAAACCTCTAATTTAGTTTTTTCTCCACTTTCGCTCGA
This sequence comes from Tachysurus vachellii, assembly GCF_030014155.1. Classification (NCBI taxonomy): domain Eukaryota; kingdom Metazoa; phylum Chordata; class Actinopteri; order Siluriformes; family Bagridae; genus Tachysurus; species Tachysurus vachellii. The sequence goes on along the minus strand of NC_083461.1, from coordinate 29,082,797 downwards.
GGTTACGGGTCTCTCTCTTGAGGGTGTGAGTATGACTATTATACCAAGGTGCAATTGTTTTATCTCTAACCTTCTGTAATCTGATTGGGGCAACAGTGTCTAATGTGCGAGTGAATGTAGTGCCTATGCTGTTAGTAATTTCATCTAGATCGTCTGTGTTTAAGGGTACAGTAAGAAGTTGAGACAGATCAGGCAGGTTATTTGTGAATCTGTCTTTAGTGGTCGGAGTAATAGTTCTACCGAATCGATAACGTGGTGAGACACAGTCTGTTCTACAGGTAGTGTGTACATTATAAGGTAATGGTCTGTGATGTCATCACTTTGAGGAATGATATCTATATCAGTGACATCTATTCTGTGTGATATTATTAAATCTAGTGTATGATTACGATGGTGAGTTGCTCTAGTGATGTTTTGTTTAAGCCCATGTGAGTTTAGTAAGTCCATGAATGTGAGTCCTAACGCATCATTTGTGTCATCAACATGAATGTTAAAATCTCCTACAATTAATGCTTTATCAAAGCTAACCAATAGGTCAGAAAGAAAATCTGTGAATTCTCTAAGAAAATCGGTGTAGGGCCCTGGTGGTCTATACACGGTTGCTAGCGCAAGAGACATCATGGATTTTTTCGTGTGCAAAACACCTGTACACACAAACACACAAACCACAAAAACCTGCTAAATACTTTTAATAGTTCACCCCCTTGAACCTCCATATGTTATAGTAGAATGAGAAAAGTCTCAACTGGGAGATTTATTTATACATCATCCTTGGGGTTTAATAGGGACACATGTATTTAGCTCCATTCATCTTGCCTGAGCAGGTTGCCAGGTCTTGCTAGTAAAAAGCAGCCACTGATTGATTCTCTCACCATCAAGCTTCACTCTGGGATGGCGTTCTCAAAATGATGAGGACATACAGCATACTTCCTAAGCTTTCATGCTGTTTGTTTGATCAGTTCTCTGATTAACTCTGGTTCCCCCTGAGGAACAGGTGTATTTGCCCTGAACACATGTGGACACCATTCAACTTATAATGTGACTTTGAAGGGGAACGAGTTGCACCAGCTCAAATGGATTTGATTTAATCGCACAAAAATCAACTATATTTTTTTTTCACCACTTTAATATTATGGGGATATTTTTTGAAGATTTATGTGATATCTCAATGAAGTCTATTTTAGATGGTATAACAATACAATATTGTACAATATTGGAGGGGTGTGTGTTAGCGTAGTGGTTAAGGTGTTGGGCTACCAATCGAAAGTTGTGAGTTTGATCCCAAGCCAACTAAGCTGCCACTGTTGGGCCCCTAAGCAAGGCCCTTAACCCTCAATTGCTTAATTGTATAAAAAATGAGATGATGTAAGTCACTCTGGATAAGGGCTTCTGCCAAATTCTGTAAATGTAAATGTAATATATTAATAATACAATATGATGGAAAATTGAGAGGGGGTGAATACTAATGCAAGTCACTGTATAATAATATGAAAAAGAAATGAAGCAGAAATGTCTGTTACACCTTGTCACTGTGTGTGTGTGTGTAAGGTTAATCCCCTTGTAATGCCTTTCAGGCAGCTGTAATAATGGCTCATAAGCATGGCTTAATGCCACTCTTAATTAGACTCAACAAGGATTTACAAAAGGAAAGCAAAGCACAAAGCAATGTTTTCATTCATGGATTCATGACTTTAATTGTGTGTGGCTACAGCCTCCTTGTTGCACTGTATGTTAAAGTGTAAGAAATGGTGGCCAAGATGACTGTGTGATTTTGTGAAAGATTTAATCAAGCTGTTATAAAATACTTTTCTTCGCCCTCTGTTCCTTTATTAGGAAAGGGAATTATCCCAAACTGAATTAGATGGTGAGTGTCCTTCAACCATTCCATCATGAAGTTATTCATTTAGTTAAAAAAACATTTAGTCAGACTCTTGCAATCAGTGGATCAATCAACAGTTAATGTTGTGACATATTTTAACACATTAGTAGAAGCATTGCAGATCAGTCACCATAATACTAAAACTATTTCTGAAGTGCATGTGGTGTTGCTGTTTAGAGCTGGCTGAGGCATTTAAGGAGTTTGATTATGATCAGGATGGATATCTGAACTACAAAGACCTGGCAGAGTGCATGAGGACGATGGGCTACATGCCCACTGAGATGGAGCTACTGGAAATCATTCAGCAGATCAAGATGAGGTGTGAGTGTCCAGTAACCTATTCTACTGTAACTACTGTACTGTCCAACTAACTGCTTGACTGACCACAGGATTGTGTGTGTGTGTGTGTGTGTGTGTGTGTGTGTGTGTGTGTGTGTGTGTGTATGTGTGTATGTGTGTGTGTGTGCTCACACACAGTGGGTGGACTGATGGATTTTGATGACTTCTGTGAGTTGATGGGGCCGAGGATGATGGTTGAGACAGCTCATATGTTGGGACTGAAAGAACTCAAGTGTTCCTTTAAACAGGTGAACTACTACTACTACTACACACACCTACACACACACAAATGCAGAGATTTGACTTTAGCTAGGACACTTGTCTATTCTGCCAGCACTGATACAGAAACTATTTTGGCATATTTAGTACAAATATTACAAATGAATTTATTGTTCTTCAGTCATGTCAAAAAAGCTCCTTTTTGGTTAGTTTGATACAGACGGGGATGGAAAGATCACTCTGGATGAGATGAAGGAGGCAGTAAGAACATTACTGGGTGAGAAATTGAAGAAAGGAGAGCTGGAGGAGATTTTGAAGGAGATGGACCTCAATGGAGATGGAACTGTGGAATTTGAGGGTACCACAAACACACATTATTATTAGTAGTAGTAGTATAATGCAAACTGGAAAATCACGTGTTGAAGCATATTTGGTATGAGTTAAGTTATGTTTAATTCAGTGTGTGTGTGTGTGTGTGTGTGTGTGTGTGTGTGTGTGTGTGTGTGTGTGTGTATTTTATCTTGTAGAGTTTGTTATGATGCTGTCAGCCCAGTAGCTGTCACTATGGAGTCTCACAATCCACAGATCTTCAGTTCAACATGGGCCTATACTTGAGATGGCTGTATTCACAAAAAAGTGTTCAGTAGGCTGCACAAGATTTGTGTTCAGTATCTGTCAAGATTTAGCTTGTGTACGACTGCACACTTACTTTCAAGTTCAAAAGATATAATATTACTGTGTGTATCTATTATATGTATGTGTATGTGTATGGAATTAAATTGTACAAAGACTTTGAATCCTGATGTGTCATGCTCTCTTTGATTTTATTCAAAATATTAAAGTACTAAAAAACTATTGGCCCTTTTTTGGCTTCTACATTATTTCTTATCCTGCTACACGGTTTCAGGGAACTGATTATTGGGTGATTATTAAGTATTAACTGATTATTAAGTTTCTGTATTCTATATTCTGAATTCTATAGTTTTGTTTTGCTCTAGAGGTGTTTGGGGTTTACGAAGGCAGAAAAAAGAAATGTTCATGGCATGTTTACAAAAGTTTGTATTTTCTGTGTTGTTTTTTCCGATTCATAAATCTGCGTTAATAAATTTTAGATACATAATAATAATAATAATAATAATAATAATAATAATAATAATAATAATAATAATAATAATAAGACGCTGCTGAGGTTTTTTCACGTTGCAATCCAAATAGTCATTTGTTGCTGAAATAAACTGCAGCACGTTAACTATCAAAACCCAAAGAAATCAAGAAATCAAGAAGAAGGAAAAAGATAAATAAATAAATAAATAAATAATAATAGTGGCGAAGTGTAGAGTGTTAAACACAGCAATATAACGATACTGACACCTCTAAAACCTCAGCGCTGGCACAAAATAAGTGCTCCAGACTATTTGAATAAATTTTATTAACAAATATAGTGTTGTGTGATGGATAGAGGCACAAGACAAACATTCACAGCCATCTATAAAAACTAAAAACTATAAATCTTGTTTTAAAAAGGAACGAATATCATCAAATAATTGTAGAGGAGCTACAACAAATCTAAATCATAAGTGTCTGAATAAATAGAATGTTAAAGTGACGGTATGGACTTTACAGCACTGTAACACACTGTATTATTTCTCTACGTGTTTTACGTTACCTATTTTATATGATTTCCTGATTTTAAGTTACCTGTGAGCTGTAATCTGCTAATAATCACAGCCAAAAGCTTAAGTTGAATGTGAACTTTACCTCCTTGTGACCTCATTTCGTGGCAAATAATCATTTTTAACGAATAATCTAATTTTAGAAGTGGATTTTGTTGTTGTTGTTATTGGCCACTGTACTTCCCTAAGCATATTGTTTTGAATGTATTGACCACCAAATTGTTTATTTAAAACAGTGCAAATGAAGTGGAATAGATTGTAATGTGGCTTAAAAGCTTTTCTGGCTGCACTGCATAGAAACTGTAATTACACAAAAAGAAACTTCTTTTATGATACAGAGATCAAGTGAAATTAGAATTCTATGTCAGGAATTTTTTTAAATGTATAGCTATAGCATATTTTTTGAAAGATTTAAAATATTAACTTAAATCTATATTAATTCCTAATGACCAACACAGACACAAAGTATGTAGCTAGACAGACAAAAGAAAAAATAAAGAATCTCCTTCTTTAGCTTCCAGGCTTTACTGATTCCAGGAAAGACATTTTTTTACATTTATTTGATTTACTTAATTAATTTTAATAATATGGATGTACAGACAGCAATAAATAAACAAATGATAGGTAAGATGTGAATGAAAGGCACAGATACTATCAATTGAGCTGTAATAAGCAGAGGCACCATGAAGCATGTTAGTGGATGTGGTAAAGTGTTAAAGGTCACTACTGTAATGTAATGTCATGGGAAATGAACATAACAGTCAAGAGCATGTGCAATAACTACAGACTGGATAATTATTAACATCACAGATACTACCTGGTTCCTCTTTTTAAATATTAAATAAATAAACAAACAAACAAACAAATAAATAAATAACAGCTACTGAATGTCTATAGACTAGCAATAACTTTAATATAATAATATTATTAATATCATATAACTCTAACCTCCACTCCCAAAAATATTTCGTCTCTATTACTCAAATAAAAATATTATACGTTACAGTATCACTACATCTATTGTTATCTGCTTGTATTTCCTCATTTATAAGTCATTAGGGGTCAAGCCCCGAAGGGGCGTAGACACCTATTGTTATCGTTAGTTTTCTTATTATTATTATTCTTCCGTCTTCCGCCATTGAAGTCAATGGCAGCCCATAGAGCCGTACGTAGGAAAGTTATGAAATTTGGCACACATGTAGAGGCCAGTCTTAGAAGTTACTGTAGCAACTTTGGTGTGTCTAGCTCAAACCGTCTAGCGCCACCAACAGTCCAAAAACCCAATTTTGTGCTGAATCGTAAGGCCTGGAGGCAAAATTCTTGCAACATTAGAATCAGAATCGGAATCAGAAAGGTCTTTATTGCCAAGTATGTTTAGGCAAAATTCTTGCAAAATCAGAATCAGAACCAGAATCAGAAAGGTCTTTATGAGGAACACTTACACACACATTTACACACACATTTACACACACACACTTACTCACACTCGCACACTTACTCACACTCGCACACTCACATACTCACACACACACACTCTCACACACACACACACACACAGACACACACAGACACAGACACGCACAGACACTCACACACACACTCACACACTCACACAGACACTCACACACCCACTCACACTCTCACACACACACAGACACACACATTTACACACACACTCACACAGACACTCACACAGACACACACTCACACACACACTCACATACACATTTACACACACTCTCACACAAACTCACACTCACACTCACACACACGCACACACACACTCAGACAGACACACTCACACACACACACTCACACACACAGTTTATTGTCAAGTATGTTTTCACATACGAGGAACACACACACACACTGACACACACACACACACACACACTCACACTCACACTCACTCACTCACACACTCACACACTCACGCACACACTCACACACACACTCACACTCACACAGTCACACACACTCACACACACACACACACACTCACACACACTCACACACACAGACACACAGACACACACACACACACACACAGACATGCACACACACACAGAGACACATACACACACACACACACACACACGGGGTCAAGCCGATCAGCCGACATTTACACACACATACACACACACACACACACACACTCTCACAGACACACACACTCTCACACACACACGCACAGACACACAGACACACACAGACACAGACACATACACATACACACTCACACTCACACAGACACACTCACACACACTTTATTGCCAAGTATGTTTTCACTTACGAGGAACACACACACATACACACACATTTACACACACACACACACTCTCTCTCTCACACACAGACACACAGACACACACAGACACTCACACACACACACTCACACACACTCACACAGACACACTCACACAGACACACACACACACAGACTCACACAGAAACACAGACATGCACACACACACACACACGCACTCACACACACACACAGACACTAACACACACTCACACACACACACAGACACTCACACACACACACACACATTTTACGAATGCAATGCCATATCGTTACAAAACTTGGTATGGTTCATCAGCGACATGTTCTGAGCGTATCTGATCGGCTTGACCCCGGTATCGCTGCTTGCAGCTATATTTAGGGGTCAAGCCCTGAAGGGGCGTAGACACC
>NC_083461.1:28933492-29068492 GCF_030014155.1 Tachysurus vachellii | reverse complement strand
TCACAGTTACTCAGGGCCAAAATCTCAGCAGAATCGGACAATTTGGGGCGCTTCAGCTTCAGCTATCGCGCATTTTATCCTAAACCTACTTTTGCTAACTAGTCTTAGGTTTTTCACCTGATCAAGACCAATCCAGTGCAGTAATATTCTCTGGAGTCTCAAAGACAATAATTTTCAAAAAAAAGTCGAAATTTTGATTCAGGGTCCTTAAGGGGCCCCAAAAAGTTTGGACTGTGAGGAGCCAGTTTTACTAAAATGTCAATAACTCAAGAATTAAATGAGCTATCAACACCAAACTTGGGACACATGTGAAAGAGGTCAAACTGAGGTCACAGTTCAAAAACCGTGGTGATTGGCCACTTCGTGGCGCTATAACGGAAAAATCACTAAAAACAGCCATTTTAAAATAAAAAGCCCTCTAGCGCCCCCAACAGTCCAAAAACCCAATTTTGTGCTGTCTTGTAAGGCAAAGATTCTGATTCTGAGAAACATTCTGATTCTCGCGGGTATTCTGATGATGTCACGTGTAGCCCCGCCCCCAGAATTAGCGAAATCAAAAAGTTAGCACAACGTGGACATGTCATATATCAAAACACTCAGCACGATGAGGGGAATTGACGTCACGTGTAGCCCCGCCCCCAAAATTAGCGAAATCCAAAAGTTAGCACAACATGGACATATTACATATCAAAACACTCAGCACGATGAGGGGAACTGACATCACGTGTAGCCCCGCCCCCAAAATGAGCGAAATCAAAACAGTTAGCACAACATGGACATGTGACATATCAAAACACTCAGCACGATGAGGGGAATTTGCCACGTGCAAGCACATTCACATTTTCTTCAGGAAATGACTTGCGGGTCACTCGTTCTGCATCTGGGTGCTTGTGTTTCTTCGCTTTATGGATATGACTTTGTTTATTTTAGGGAAAACTGGACGGGTGAGTACTTCACATGACATATATTGTGGCACCCTCTGTAGCATGACATATGTAGCATGACATGACATATATTGTGGCACCCTCTGTAACTTGCGGGTCACTTTGTGTATGTGAAAATCCTTTAAGGCCTTAAACTCCCTAAAGGCCTTAAACGCTTGAACCCGGGAAATGCTGCTTGCAGCTTTAATTATTATTATTATTATTATTATTATTATTATTATTATTATTATTATTATTATTATTCCGCCCTAGAAACGATCGTGCAGCCCAAACCATAAGGCCTAGAGAGCTCAAACTTGGTCAGATGGTAGTACTGGTCACAGTTACTCAAGGTCTCAGCGGAATCGGACAATTTGGGGCGCTTCAGTGCCCCTCAACACGTTTGTCCCCATAACCCCTAAACCCCTAAAACCCCTATGTCCAAATCTCGAGTGCTTTATATCATTGGAATCCTTGGCTCATGACTTAAAAAAAGTATATCTCCAATTTCATTTCCGCCATTAAATTTTTTCGCTATAGCGCATTTTATCCGAAACTTACTTTTGCTAACTAGTCCTAGGTTTTTCGCCTGATCAAGACCAATCCAGTGCAGTAATATTCTCTGGAGTCTCAATGACAATAATTTTCGAAAAAAAGTCGAAATTTTGATTCAGGGTCCTTAAGGGGCCCCAAAACGTTTGGACTGTGAGGAGCCAGTTTTACTAAAATGTCAATAACTCAAGAACTAAATGAGCTATCAACACCAAACCTGGGACACGTGTGAAAGAGGTCAAACTGAGGTCACAGTTCAAAAACCGCGGCGATTGTTTGTTCTTGTTCTTTCTCTCTCTCTTTGCTCCACTATCTATCTTTTCAGATCCCTACCATTGGACATCTGTCAATCTTCATTATCCTGTGTGACATCACAGTCCGAACACAGTTCTAGAATCAGTGCTCTCAGTGTTCTAGAATTAGTGCTCTCCTCCAAGCACATTCAGCTTCAATTAGAGGGCTCTATTGTTGTGCATTCGGTTTTAGTATGTCAGACTGTTCATGTATCCCAATTTCTTAGTTATTTTGTGTATGTGACTTGCGGGTCACTTTGTATACGTGACTTGCGGGTCACTTTGTGTATGTGACTTGCCGGTCACTTTGTGTATGTGACTTGAGGGTCACTTTGTGTATGTGACTTGCGGGTCACTTTGTGTATGTGACTTGAGGGTCACTTTGTGTATGTGACTTGCGGGTCACTCGTTCTGCATCTGGATACTTGTGTTTCTTCGCTTTATGGATATGACTTTGTTTATTTTAGGGAAAACTGGACAGGTGAGTACTTCACATGACATATATTGTGCAACACGTTGGTAAGCTTTTCTGTATTAGAGACACTAGGTTAGGAGCGGGTGCCACCCTCTGTAACTTGCGGGTCACTTTGTGTATGTGAAAATCCTTTAAGGCCTTAAACTCCCTAAAGGCCTTAAACGCTTGAACCCGGGAAATGCTGCTTGCAGCTTTAATTTTTCTTGCATCTACTAGATTCTTATCACAGATATATATTCAATACATTAAACATTACGCATTGGTCGACTCTTTAAACCAGGATCATTTGCGGCTTATTCGTTGTCGCTTTTCTTCCTGTAAAAGATGCTTCCGTCTGGCTGCACCGTCCAGGTTACTGTGTTGTTCACTGACATGCCATATTCCTGCAGTTTCTGAATGATCTGTAGATCAGAAACACGAATATTTTATTAACGATGAATAAAAACCTGTTCTGTTACTTTTAGTAACACTTTTCCTATCTAATATTATTACTCCTCCAAAGCTGGACAAGCAATGATGACCCTGGGTTATAGCCAAATTTAGCCTGATAATCCAATAATAATAATAATAATAATAATAATAATAATAATAATAATAATAATAATAATAATAATAATAATAATGATAATACCTCTTTTTGGGTCGAAGTGCAAAAACTATATATGGAATATTGGTAGTTGTATAAACCAAATCAGTATCCATCCTGTTCTTACAAATTCATAATTATATATAACAATAAAAACAATGAATGCTTTTAATTACCTGCCAATACAACAACAGATTAACACCTGACATTAGTAAAATATCCAGAAATAGTTTACAAGCAAAACAATAAAATACAAGCACACAAAAGAGCCATCAGGAAACCTACCAAGTCTAAAATAGTCGACTGCACGGCAGGGTCAAGCACACTCACATCCGACATCACTTGCAGTTTCAGGACTTGTGTCCTGTGTAGATCTGTGGAAGACAAAACACCCACCTCAAAAAGTATAATTTAGAATATTCAAGACACGCTACAAGTTCTGATTTGAACCCTCGGGTCAACAGACAGCATAAAATAGTGTTAAGAGGGGAAAAAACAGAATGTAGAGCAAACACACACACGCACACACACACACACACCCACATAGAGAGAGAAAACATGCAAAGAAGCTCTATATAGACAGCAAACAGAGAAAAAAAGGAACAATATTTTATACTATTTTGTTACATATGGGGGCAGTATACAAGAAAACAATACACTTACAAGCAGAACAGACACAATAGTTTGCGCCTGAACATATAGTATTAGCGAGCAATCCGTTTTGTGCAATTCCACAATTCTTGAAGGGATAATTATTATCTGGTTGGTTAACTGCCATTGAATTTTGTCATAATAATGTGATTAATTGCAATTAAAAAATTTTATTTGTTGCCTTGCACCAAATATTACATAAAATTTATATTAATCCCTAATGAGCAAGTCAGAAGCAATGTTAGAAAGACAACAGTATGACAACAGTATGCTAGAAAAACGAGAAAACAAAGTACCTCCTTCTTACAGAGAAGCTTCCAGGCATTACTGAATCCAGGATAGACTTTTGACACATTTATTTTATTTTATTTATTTAATAATTTGAATGTACAGACAGAAATAAACAAATGGTAGGTAATATGTGAATGAAAGGCTCAAACATTAATTATAACCTTAGCTGTAATAAGCATGTTAGTGGATGTGGTAAAGTGGTAAAGGTCACTACTGTAATGTAATGTCATGGGAAATGAACATAACAGTCAAGAGCATGTGCAATAATTACAGACTGGATAATTATTAAAATCACAAATACTACCTGGTTCCTCTTTTTAAATATTAAATAGATAGATAGATAGATAGATAGATAGATAGATAGATAGATAGATAGATAGATAGATAGATAGATAGATAAATAAATAAATAACAGCTACTAAATGTCTATAGACTAGCAATAACGTTAATTTAATATTATTATTAATATCATTTAACTCTAACCTCTACTCCCAAAAAAAATTTCTTAATAAAATGAAATAAAATAAAAATATTATACATTATCACTACATATATTGTTATCTACTTGTATTTCCTCATTTATAAGTCATTGTTTTTCATGCATCTAACTAGATGAATTGTTATCACAGGTATATATTCAAGACATTACACATGACGCATTGGTCGAATCTTTAAACCAGGATCATTTGCGGCTTATTCGTTGATGTTTTTCTTCTTGTAAAAGATGCTTCCGTCTGGCTGCACCTTCCAGGTTACTGTGGTGTTCACCGACATGCCGTTTTCCTGCAGTTTCTGAATGATCTGTAGATCAGAACCACCAATATTTCATTAATGATGAATAAAAACCTGTTCTGTTACTTTTATTAACACTTTTCCTATCTAATATTATTACTCCTCCAAAGCTGGACAAGCAATGATGACCCTGGGTTATAGCCAAATTTATCCTGATAATCCAATAATAATAATAATAATAATAATAATAATAATAATAATACCTATTTTTGGGTCGAAGTGCAAAAACTATATATGGAATATTGGTAGTTCTATAAACCAAATCAACATCCATCCTGTTCTTACAAATTTATAACAAATTCATAATTATATATAACAATAAAAACAATAAATGCTTTTAATTACCTTCCAATACAACAATAGATTAACACTTGACATTTGTAAAATATCCAGAAATAGTTTACAAACAAAACAATAAAATACATGTACACAAAAGAGCCATCAGGAAACTTACCAAGTCTAAAATAGTCGACTGCACAGCAGGGTCAAGCACACTCACATCCGACATCACTTGCAGTTTCAGGACTTGAGTCCTGTGTAGATCTGTGGAAGACAAAACACCCACCTCAAAAAGTATAATTTAGAACATTCAAGACACACTACAAGCTCTGATTTGAACCCTCGGATCAACAGACAGCATAAAATAGTGTTAAGAGGGGAAAAAAACAGAATGTAGAGCAAACACACACACACATAGAGAAAACATGCAAAGAAGCTCTATATAGACAGCAAACAGAGAAAAAAAGGAATAATATTTTATACTATTTTGTTACATATGGGGGCAGGATACAATAAAACAATACACTTACAAGCAGAACAGACAAAATAGTTTGCGCCTGAACATATAGTATTAGCGAGCAATCCGTTTTGTGCAGTTCCACAATTCTCGAAGGGATAATTATCATCTGGTTGGTTAACTGCCCATGGGAGGTATGAAGGCACATTTCCATCTGACCACTTCCAAGTTTCTCTTGTTAGACCAAACCAAATACCTGTCCAGGCAGTTTGTTGTACACATTGTACCGCAAGGGTGAGGTCATCGGTGGTGGTCGTGGTGGCTAAATCTGTGTGATAGGTTCGGCAATATGTCTGAGCCTGAAACCAGTTAAAGGTATCCTGAACATAGCAAACAAATCTGTTGGCATAACTGTTCCCCGCTGTAAAATAAAAAAACACATACAGTCTTGATTTGTTACTGTTTCATTACACTGTATTTTGGTATGGCTTCTAATTCTATATGTTGCAAAGCATTCATATTCTTGACAAAGGAATATTAAAAACACAAGGAATTAAATTGAATTTATTGACATTGCCATTGACATGCTTGACTTTGCCAGTCTGGATTTTAGAACATGCAGAACACCAAGGTTGTTTTTGTTCTGAGCTGCTTTTATAATCACCAGGGTTGTAAAAAAAACCCACTAAAACTAGGAATGGTAATATTAATACTATGAGCAATCCTTGCACAGCAAGTTGAACTCCAACACAAGACAGACCTTTAATATCAGTTCTTATCACATCTCTCAGAGATCTAGTAGTTCTGTACAATTCATTCAGGTGTAATGAAATCAGAATGTTGACTCACCATCATAACAAATAAAGGGTAAATGGTATAAGTTGCAGTCGACAGGCAACCATTTTCCCTGCAGGCCTATTGTACCACACACATGTAGTGCATAATCATCAGGGTATCCTGATGCAAAGTTCCTTAGAGTTATATTCTTCAATGGCAAGTGATTATAGGACCAGTACCAGCTGTCCAGGTTATTGTACAGACCTGTCCAGACTGGCAGTAAATAATTTTGCCTATTCATTGCATTAATTAGCTTTTTCTGGTCACTTGCATCTGTAATTGTATAAAGATCAAGGTGGTTTGTCCTGCAGTAATTCTGTGCCACTGGCCATGTCATTGCTTGCATGATGAGATGAGGGACAACTTGTGGCCAATTTTGGATAGACAGAGCAAATGGAAAACCTGTTGACAATAAATAAATAAATGAATAAATAAATAAATAAATAAATAAATAAATAAATAAATAAATAAATAAATAGTCTGGTACTCAAGTATCAAATATTAATCCGCCTTGAATAAGTACAAAATTGCACGGATGCCATCCACCAAAAGGCTGTCAGGTGAGAATAGCATTATTTAACCCTTTCTGCTGGAGGTTTACAAATCAACTTATCAGAGGTTTTTAATCAGTATAAATAATCAGGTGTTTTTACCTCTGTTTGATAACCTTACAGAGAATTTTAGTAGTTAAAGATAACATCTTCACATTTTAAATTCTTATGAACAAGGTCTGATATCAATATTTCCAAAACAATCTTTTATGAATATATTTCCCGTCGTAAAAAAACAGAAATACTTATGAAAAACTACAAATTCCTGAGTGTCTACTTTCATATGAGCTTCATATTAACCACCACTGTGTGACATGACTAAGACGTCCCATGATAAACATGGATTAAATAAAACATGCACAAATTTTAAAAATGTTTTCCCCCAAACACAAAGCACATACACTATGAGACAGATAATATTGTAGAGAAATATTTGTAAGTAAATAAATATTTTTTATTTCAGCATATTTTGCCTGCAGGGTGTTCTGTAAAATGTCACTATTTACGCCATTGTAACTCAGCACTAGCATGTGTACGATGTATAATGCAGTCAGATTTATCCCTGTGTAGCATAATGGAGTCATGCAATATTATTACAAAAATTCAATTGAAATCTAAAAATCAATATGATATGTGCCCTATATGATTTTACTAATGTATACTGGTTAATTATGGCTTACTACTATTAAAAACCTGCTGAACATTTATGTGGTGTATCATTGAGTTATCGTTTAAAGCAAATTAATCGAAATACCGTAAACAAAATATGGAATAATTTCTCCAAATTTAATTTGATTTAAAAATAGTTAGAAATCATTTCTCACCAATCAGGCACAGGAGACTGAACATGTTCATCATGATCAAGTAGCTGTGGCGCAAAAACGAACAATTTAATTTATAGCTTAAATTATAAAAAGAGTAAGTGTCATATAACAAAATCAAATATCCCAAAACAGATTTAGAAAAATAATGTAATCATCTTTTTACTGATATAGACATAGACATGACTGACATAGAGCTCAACAGTAAACATACCTGTAAACTTTGAAGATTTAAAGGTTAAATGTAAAGACTCAGGCGATCTATATCTCACACGTTCTCTTCTTTCAGCATCAGACTTTTGTGCTCAGCTTGTGATGGAACCTTAATGTTCCACAACCTTTTATGCAAAATGATCTTCATTTCCATAGAGGAGATTTCCATGATTTTCATTCATAACATCCGAACCAGACATTTCATTATAAAAAGAAGGGGAAAAAAATCTTTAAAGAAACTACAGAAATATAAAAATACAGAAATGTTTTATACATTTTAATGTAGTTTGCATACATTTTTAATTAATCCGAAGCTTGATTTAAAACCTTATTATAGTTGGAAAGTAATTACTATAATGATTCTAATGACGATGTTAACTGATTCTCCTAACTAATAAAAAGAAATATTGAAAGATTAAGACAAAGAATATCAGATTAAACAAAACACACAACTGTTTCAATGCTTCAGTCTGTTGTTCTCTGAATTAGTACCTGAATAAATCAGGAATAAAATGCTGTTGCAGTTAAAATACAAGCTTCTTGTTTTGGTTAGTTTGATACAGACATGGATGGAAAGATCAAATTGGATGAGATGAAGGAGGTAGTAAAAACATTACTGGGGGAAAAATTGAAGAAAGGAGAGATAGATGGTACCACAAACACTTATTTTAAGTTGTAGTAGTGTAATGCAGAACAGAAAATCACATTTATCTGTTGTTGTTGTTGTTGTTGTTGTCGTCGTTGTTGGCCAAAAACACTGTACTTCACTAAGCATATTGTTTTGAATGTATTGACCACCAAATTGTTTATTTAAAACAGTGCAAATGAAGTGGAAGAGAATTTAATGTGGCTTAAAAGCTTTTCTGGCTGCACTGCATAGAAACTGCGATTATACAAAAACAAACCTCTTATGACACAGAGATCAAGTGAAATTAGAATTCTATATCAGGGATTTGTTGAAATGTTTGCCACACGAACACTTTACAGATTACATATTACAACATATTATTTTTCTTCTTCTATAACATAACATAAGAACATAAGAATTCGGTCTGTATTCAATTTATTTTTAAAAAATTTCAGATATAAATGATAGAATAATATGAGGGGTGGGTATGTTAACGTGTTATTATCGCTTTATTATTAAACTATTTTATCACGCGTTAATGCAGTTGTTTTTTTAGAATCTTATTATTTTGAAAGTTAGCTAGCTCTGAATACACATACAAACAAACCATGGGTCAGAGGAGGGGTGGGATGTTGATCAATAATATCTGGGGAAAGGGAAAGAGGCAAAAGTACTGAACTCTTAAATGGACATATTCAGTGTTTCTGCTGGTACCTGTAAAGAAAAAAAAAGAAAAAAAAGGATTTATGAATGTTAATTTGCTGTTGCTCTGTAGGTTCCTGTTATAATGCTATGATCGAGGCTCTGGACTTGTTTTTCTATAACAAACTAGACAAAACTGTAATGCCCTGGCAGTAACAAATAGCTTTGGTTTTATATATAATTTGATTTCATTAATGTTTAAGTTGAGATTTACAATAAATATTTTAACTGCTACTAGGTAAAGGGAATACTGCTGTTAAAAAAGTTCCTTTTTTAGGGGTTTGCAAAGAAAATGTTATTGGACTTTTGTTTATATGACATATATTATATATTATATGAAATATAATTCCTTTGAATTCATTATTGGATTTTTTTCATAATAATGTGATTAATTGCAATTAAAAAAATGTATTTGTTGCCCTGCACCAAATATTACATAACATTTATATTAATCCCTAATGAGCAAGTCAGAAGCAATGTTAGAAAGACAACAGTATGACATAGTATGCTAGACAGCATCCCTATCCCTTCCACTATGCTCCAGACCATCTCGCAAGACCTTCTGCCCTTCATTTCCACTATCGTCAATAGATCCATAGTATCTGGTCAGGTACCAACTACTTTCAAGAGAGCAAGGGTTATTCCCATCCTAAAGAAACCCGCTCTGGATCCATCAGACATCAGTAACTACAGACCGGTATCACTTCTCTCATTTCTTTCAAAAATTCTTGAGCGCATTGTCTATAATCAACTGTCTGTCTATCTCTCACAGAACAACCTCCAAGACCCCAACCAGTCTGGCTTTAAAGCAGCTCATTCCACAGAGACAGCCCTTTTGGATGTCTCTGAGAAACTACATGCTGCTAGATCTGCCAAACTGTCATCTGTCCTTATCCTCCTTGACCTTTCAGCAGCATTTGATATGGTCAACCACGAGACACTCTTATCTACCCTCAGGAGTCTTGGGATTTGCGGCTCAGCTTGGGAATGGTTTGCTTCCTACCTGGAAGGACGATCATATCAGGTAACATGGAAGGGAGTGACATCTGCTCCACACAGACTCTCCACTGGCATCCCACAGGGCTCAGTACTTGGTCCTCTTCTTTTCTCCCTGTATACTCATTCTCTTGGGGAAGTTATTTCCTCACGTGGGTTCTCTTACCACTGCTATGCTGATGATACACAACTTATCTTCTCTTTCCCACCCTCAGATGCCACAGCTTCTGACCGGATCTCAGCATGTCTGGCAGAAATTTCATCATGGATGACTGCTCATCAGTTAAAGCTCAATCCTAGCAAAACTGAACTGCTGTTCATGCCAGGTGACTCATCCCCAGGTCATGACCTTTCTATATCCTTGCACAACGATCTGATCTCCCCTTCAGCCACAGCTCGCAACCTTGGGGTAACAATGGACAATCAACTATCCTTTTCCTCTCATGTTGCTAATGTGACTCGCTCATGTCGGTTTCTTCTCTACAACATTAGAAGGATTCGGCTATTTCTGTCCACACAGGCTGCTCAGGTACTTGTTCAGTCTCTTGTCATCTCTAGACTGGATTACTGCAACGCACTGCTGGCAGGTCTACCTATGAATGCAATCCGTCCTCTGCAAACGATCCAAAATGCAGCTGCCCGGCTTGTTTTCAACCTGCCAAAGTTCTCGCATACCACCCCGCTGCTGCAATCCCTCCACTGGCTTCCGGTAGCTGCACGCATCAGATTCAAAACGCTGATGCTGGCCTACAAAGCCAAAAATGGACCAGCTCCCTCTTACCGCAAAGCCCTCATCACTCCGCGCACTGCATCCCGCACCCTCCGATCTACCAGCACTGCTCGACTGGTTCCACCATCTCTCAGGGTAAGAGGCAAGCATACTACAAGACTCTTCTCTGTACTGGCACCAAGGTGGTGGAATGAACTTCCCCTAGAGGTTCGGACAGCTGAGTCACTGGCTATTTTCAAGCGGCGGTTGAAGACCTACTTATTCAGGAAACAATTCAACTAGCACTTCTTTCCTTATCTTTTGCATTTAAAAAAAAAAAAAAACCCTTTGACACTTTTTCATTGTAACTTTGAACAAATGTTTGAAACTCATGGTATCTTAAGTATGTAACTTAGTGAGCCAGCATTAATGTATCCAATGTTAGAGATTTAAGCACTTATGTACGTCGCTCTGGATAAGGGCGTCTGCCAAATGCTGTAAATGTAAATGTAAATGTAGACAGACAAACGAGAAAACAAAGAACCTCCTTCTTACAGAGAAGCTTCCAGGCATTACTGAATCCAGGATAGACTTTTGACACATTTATTTTATTTAATTTATTTAATAATTTGAATGTACAGACAGAAATAAACAAATGGTATGTAATATGTGAATGAAAGGCTCAAACATTAATTATAACCTTAGCTGTAATAAGCATATTAGTGGATGTGGTAAAGTGGTAAATGTCACTACTGTAATGTAATGTCATGGGAAATGAACATAACAGTCAAGAGCATGTGTAATAACTACAGACTGGATAATTATTAAGATCACAGATACTACCTGGTTCCTCTTTTTAAATATTAAATAAATAAATAAATAAATAAATAAATACATAAATAAATAACAGCTACTAAATGTCTATAGACTAGCAATAACTTTAATATAATATTATTATTAATATCATATAACTCTAACCTCTACTCCCAAAAAAAATTTCTTAATAAAATAAAATAAAAATATTATACATTATCAACATATATTGTTATCTACTTGTATTTCCTCATTTATAAGTCATTCTACTTGTTTTTCATGCATCTAACTAGATGAATCATTATCACAGGTATATATTCAAGACATTACACATTACGCATTGGTCGAATCTTTAAACCAGGATCATTTGCGGCTTATTCGTTGACGTTTTTCTTCTTGTAAAAGATGATTCCGTCTCGATGCACCTTCCAGGTTATTGTGGTGTTCACCGACATGCCGTTTTCCCGCAGTTTCTGGATGATCTGTAGATCAGAACCACCAATATTTTATTAATGATGAATAAAAACCTGTTCTGTTACTTTTATTAACACTTTTCCTATCTAATATTATTACTCCTCCAAAGCTGGACAAGCAATGATGACGATGGGTTATAGCCAAATTTAGCCTGATAATCCAATAATAATAATAATAATAATAATAATAATAATAATAGCAGTAATAATACCTCTTTTTGGGTCGAAGTGCAAAAACTATATATGGAATATTGGTAGTTGTATAAACCAAATCAGCATCCATCCTGTTCTTACAAATTCATAACAAATTCATAATTATATATAACAATAAAAACAATAAATGCTTTTAATTACTTGCCAATACAACAATAGATTAACACTTGACATTAGTAAAATATCCAGAAATAGTTTACAAACAAAACAATAAAATACATGTACACAAAAGAGCCATCAGGAAACCTACCAAGTCTAAAATAGTCGACTGCACGGCAGGGTCAAGCACACTCACATCCGACATCACTTGCAGTTTCAGGACTTGTGTCCTGTGTAGATCTTTGGAAGACAAAACACCCACCTCAAAAAGTATAATTTAGAATATTCAAGACACACTACAAGCTCTGATTTGAACCCTCTGATCAACAGACAGCATAAAATAGTGTTAAGTGGGAAAAAACAGAATGTAGAGCAAACACACACACATAGAGAAAACATGCAAAGAAGCTCTATATAGACAGCAAACAGAGAAAAAAATATTATATTATATTATTTTATTATATTATATTATATTATTATTTAGTATATTATTTTATACTATTTTGTTACGTACACTGTAAAAAATGATTTGTTGACACAACTTGACTTAGTCAAGTCATCTTGTTGCATTGACTCAGTTAAGTTTAGCATACATTAGGTGTTAAGTTCACTCAACTTTTATTCATTTGTTGAAATTATTGAGCCAACCTACTGAATCAATTAATGAGCATTTAAAATCTTTAGTTAAGTCAACTAAAAAACCTATTGGTAAAACACAATTTTTCATGTTTTCACAACAATAGATCTAGTCTAATTGACATAAAATAGTAATTTTTCCTCAACATAACTGTTTGAGTTTACTGGACTTCATTGGCTTGACAAGTAGTTCTTGATATCTAACCAGATTTTTTTATGAAATAAACTGCAAAATTCAAACTCAGCATTTATTTTTTAAACAGATACATTGCATCCAGAAACACAGACATGAAGAATTCTCTTGCAAAGATATAAAAACACTAGACAAGAAAAACCTTCACATATACACAGCTCACACAAACAGGCGCAAACTTCTGTATGCACAGACCCATCTTAGAGCCAAAATAGTACAAATAACTCTCCTTGTCATCAGATATATTCATTGCAAGAACAAGTGTACTTGAATAATTCACAATAAGCTGTGTTAAACTTTACATTAAACTGTTCAAAAACTGTCTTCAATTCCCAATTATAGAAAAAAAAAACAAGGAAAGAGGAAGCAGTACAAGCTAACAAGAAAACCTTGAAAAAAGATTTCAAGAATACAATTTCCCACTTAAAACAATGAGATCTAAAAACAACAATGCTCTTAAAATTTAAACCAGTACAACGAATAAACAGTAGCAAAATGGAAAAAAGGTTTTGTTTGTTTTCTGTCTTATCGCAGCAACTTGGTCTTCAAAGAGTGAACTCTTGCAGTGCAAGAGTCTGATCCAACTCCAATAAACAGCCGCTGTATTACTTCAAAAGTGAATTTTAGTTCCTTTGGGTAGTCAAGTTTTAATGCGTACACCAGGCCCATCAGGTTCAGAAAAGCATTAGGTATGTCAGTCAGGTGACGCATTACCACTTCTTCCTCAATCACCAGGGCAACGTCATTGTAGAATGCTGGGAGAGGTTCCATCACATTTTCCACAACCACAAGAATTCCAATCACCACACCCTTGATCACATCCTCTTCATGGTCACTGGGCTTTATAGAATGTAAACAAAACAAGGTATTATTACTTAAAAGCAATTACACAAATATAGTCCCAGTCCCCTGCAAATTGAGAGATCTAATGTTAAATTGTCCCTGGTTTTGCCTTACAGTACATGTTTTAGCTTACCTCGCATATCTTCATGAATTTTGAAGGAGTCTCTCGCATGCACCATGGCAGACCTAACAATGCTGCTGTCCTCATCTTTTGTCAACACTTGTATACTTTTATTGTAAATAAATTGACAATGATGTGTGAAACAACAGTTGTTTGTTAACTTTTTGTTCACCAAAATAAGATTAAATAGTGGATGTAACACGCTCATGCTACTTAATTCAGGGGTGTCTAATCCTGCTCCTGGAGAGAAAAAAATGCATCGTAGAGTTTAACTCCAACCTGGTTCAACACACCTGCCTGAAAGTTTGAAGTGATCCTGAACACCTTAATTAGCAGATTTGGTGTGTTTAATTGGGGTTGAAGCTAAACTCTGCAGGATCTTGGCTCCCCAGGAGCAGGATTGAGTATCCATGCCTTAAATTCATTGGGGATGTAACAACAATTTAAAGATTTTAAAGGATAGGTTACCAAAGATAATTGTCATTTACTCACCAACATGCCACTCCAAACACATGCAAAAATTTTCATTACACAAAATTTAAATTAATAGTGGCTAGGCTGTTCAGCTCTAAAAAGCAAAGAATTCTGTAAAAGTAGTGGATCACTCATGTTGCCAATTTTAAACATTTTTTAAGATAACTTTGTGTAATAAACCGATCATATCAGTTTTTATGTTACCATGACATAATACATCAAACCTCAGTTGTTCTTGTGTCACAACATTTGATCAAAAAAACCAATGAGGTTTGATATTAATCTAGTAGCTAATACAAACTTTACTCTAAACAAAGACTGAAATTTTTATGTTTATCATACAAAGAGAATGTATGTTTTCAGAAGACTTGGAATATGACACAAATCGTGTAGGTTACTTTTTAGACAGTCATTGTATGAAAAGATGTCACTCTCACTACTTTTATGATTCATAGAAGAAAAAAGGTCACAGAGGTTTGGACAAACATGAAAGTGATTAAAATGATCACAGAATTGTCATTTTGGGGAGAGAAAGACTACTTTGAAATAGACTTACATCCTTATGAAGGCTCTGCAGTATTGACGTCATTTCTGGAATGTCCTCATAACGCTTTGACCTGAATAACTGTATAAGCTTTGAGAGAAGACGATCTAGGCCTTCAAAAAAGAACTTGCTCAGGTCTTTTGACACAAGCCTGGTGAATTCTTTGCTCAACTATAAGAACAAAAATACATTTACAAATTTAACAAAGATGCCAGGGTTACCACTGTCTTCAACAGTACTAAATTAAAACATCATGCAGGATGTTAAAACATTTTCATGTTACTCAACATGACAGAAGTGGTCATATAATCTTAGAATTTTAAGTTTGCCCATATATTCTGGGCAAACGTATATTATATTATATATTCATATAACAGAACAGCACAACTTATATAAAAAAACCTATATTCAAAAAAACGGTTCACCAGTTCTTTTACCTCCTCAAGTAACGAAGTTGTTTCTATCGTCCCATGAAAATACAATTAAAGACATTTAAATAAACTAATTTGTAATCATAACTTCAGTTAAATAATAATAATATCATCGTTATCTTGGAAAAGCACCCAAAGTGTTCTAATGGGCAAACAGATTTTATTCTTATAGTATTTTAAATTGAACCAGTCTCCATTACCTTTTTACAGAGACGAGGATTAAGCTCATAAAGCTTAAACTAGAACATGCTCAGCACAGCAGGTCTCAATTCAGTGAACTGTATTAATGAAGTTCGCACTTAAGTAAAGTTGGCCTCATATTCACAGATTCAAGTTTCCCGAGTCAATAACTCCTGAACTAAAGGGTGTTACTACACAAATAACACCTCTTTTTTATCGTAGTAATGTAGAGAGGCAGCTACAACCAAATTTTCCTCAAAATCGGCTTTCCTCAAAGAGGTGTTATTTGTGTAGTAACACCCTTTAGCTCAGGAGTTATTGACTCGGGAAACTCGAATCTGTGAATATGCAGCCAACTTTACTTAAGTGTTCGCAACATGTGATTGAATAAAATCAAACCGCGGACGGTGAGCGCTAACAAAACAAGTCTAAATTAACATTAAAAAAAGTGTACTTACTCATTTCATTATTTGCAGTGAATAAAGTCCATCTGTAATCGCGGGCTCCATCATCTTTTATGGCATGATCAGCAACTTCCAGTGCAGAAAATGGCGGATGGCGCGTCTGTCTCAACCGTTAAAATAGTACGTCATAAAGAAGTAGAGTTTCTAGCACATGCGCATTACACAGAAAATTGATAGAACCTATGATTTGTTGTTATATGAACTTGTTATTTAAAGTTTTCCATTTCCCATCAAGTCGAGGTTGTTAGAACTCATCCAGTTGTGTAGTGAGGCACTGCAAATTGACAGGACATGATTTTACTTGTTCACCTGACTAAAACGCTAAATCATTTTTTACAGTGTAGGGGGGCAGGATACAAGAAAACAATACACTTACAAGCAGAACAGACAAAATAGTTTGCGCCTGAACATATACAGTAGTATTAGCAAGCAGTCCGTTTTGTGCAATTCCACAATTCTCGAAGGGATAATTATTATCTGGTTGGTTAACTGCCCATGGGAGGTATGAAGGCACATTTCCATCTGACCACTTCCAAGTTTCTCTTGTTAGACCAAACCAAACACCTGTCCAGGCAGTTTGTTGTACGCATTGTACCGCAAGGGTGAGGTTGTGGTGGCTAAATCTGTGTGATAGGTTCGGCAATATGTCTGAGCCTGAAACCAGTTAAAGGTATCCTGAACATAGCAAACAAATCTGTTGGCATAACTGTTCCCCGCTGTAAAATAAAAAAAACACATACAGTCTTGATTTGTTACTGTTTCATTATACTGTATTTTGGTATGGCTTCTAATTCTATAATGTTGCAAAGCATTCATATTCTTGACAAAGGAATATTAAAAACACAAGGAATTAAATTGAATTTATTGACATTGCCATTGACATGCTTGACTAAGTTGCATTCGACAGGCAAACATTTTCCCTGCAGGCCTATTGTACCACACACATCTAGTCCATAATTATCAGGGTATCCTGATGCAAAGTTCCTTAGAGTTATATTCTTCAATGGCAAGTGATTATAGGACCAGTACCAGCTGTCCAGGTTATTGTACAGACCTGTCCAGACTGGCAGTAAATAATTTTGCCTATTCATTGCATTAATTAGCTTTTTCTGGTCACTTGGATCTATAATTGTATAAAGATCAAGGTGGTTTGTCCTGCAGTAATTCTGTGCCATTGGCCATGTCATTGCCTTCTTGATGAGATGAGGGACAACTTGTGGCCAATTTTGGATGGACAGAGCAAATGGGAAACCTGTTGACAATTACAGTTTTTCTCAATCGATTTGGTACATTTCTCCAAACTCAGGTAACAGCTCTCAAAACAGTTAACACAGTGATCAGTACACTTTGTAATTGTCCTAAACAGATAGTAAAT
Source organism: Tachysurus vachellii (assembly GCF_030014155.1). NCBI lineage: Eukaryota > Metazoa > Chordata > Actinopteri > Siluriformes > Bagridae > Tachysurus > Tachysurus vachellii. Next base: position 29,050,877 of record NC_083461.1, on the reverse strand, counting down.
TCTCCTTCATTTCATACAAATCACAAATCAAAAGCATAATTTTCTCAAAACACTGTGCACAAAAATCCCTAATTTTATCACAGCGGATCATACAGCCAACCAAATCTTTAATATATCCGGAAAAACATTTGTAACTTTTTCATTGTTCTTCACAAAGATCACAAGCATTTTTGTACCATTTTCAAAACACAACAAACAAAACTCTGTGAATTGTAAAATAGTCAGTTGCACACCTTGTGTCTTCAATTAACGCCAAATTGTTATCTGATGACCAAGAAGACTTACTTGGTTGTAAGGGTTGCGATCATGTACTTTCCATCTCCAAGAGGAGAAGAATTCCTCAATTGGATACAGGAAAGGAGAATATGGTGGAAGAAACACCATCCTGAATTGTGGGTGATTCTCAAACCACTCTCGCACTAGTGCTGAATGGTGGAATTGGACATTGTCCCAAACAACTACAAAATTCCACACCATTTGCTCCTGATCACCCTGCAGAAAGAGGATTTCATTGAGGAGGTTTAAAAAATATAGGAGTCTTGCTGTGTTGTATGGTCCCAAGACAGCATTGTGTGCCACAACACCAGTTGTAGAAATTGCTGCACAGAGAGTGATGTTGCCTCCTCGTTGTCCAGGGACATTGACTGTAGCACGATGGCCAATCACATTTCTCCCTCTTCTCCTTTTTTTTTAAGATTGAAGCCTGCTTCATCAATATACAGGTACTCATAATGAGTTGCACTGCTATCCAACTCCAAGATTCTCTAGAGTAAAAAGAACACAAGGTAAAATATAGTAAATTTGTGTTTTACAGTAATGGCATTGATTGCAGTCAATACTACTGTGAAACTGTTGCTGAAGTTTGAGTTCACACTTTGAAGCAGCAGTATACATAGATATGCCTAAATCTTTTCACATATAGTAGCATGGAATAGTTTATGGACACATACTTAAAATTCAGGAAAAATGTATCTTTGAGTTGACAGTAAAATTGCAGTAATTGGGTTTCACATACTTGAACAAACTGGAATCGCAACTCCTTCACTCTAACGGAGTTCCTCTCAAAGGGCACTTTGTATACTTGCTTCATTCGGATAGCATTTCTTCTTAGAACACAGTCAATTGTGGAGCGACTGCATTGGTGGATATTGTGGAACAGTTGATTGTCCTGTGTTATTCTTTGCTGAATTTCTTTGTGGCAGAGGGTGTTGTTCTGGACCACCATGTCAACAATGGCATGCTCTTGTTCAACTGAAAAAAGTCTTGTTCGGCCACCTGAATGTTCTCTAACTTCAATTCTGAAAAAGGGTTGGACAAGCAGGAACATTTACTGTAGAGATCTAGACCTATGTCAAACAAGACTACATGGACTCTCACTGTAAAAGTAGAATGATATAGTTACTTACCGGTTTTCCCTCTGAAATGCACGGATAATTGAAGCCACTGTGGATCTGTTTATATTGGGCTGAACTCTCTGGCCAGCTTCTCTCAGTGAGAGACCATGATTTATGACATGGTCAATAAGTGTGGCTCTGATTTCATTTGAAAACATGCGTGTACCCTACCCTCATTCTAACTCTCCTCCCTCCTCTTTCTCTTTGCCCTCCTCTTCCTCCCTGTCCACCTCTTCTTATATTTTCTCTTTCCACTATACCATTGTCCTCCAATCTATCCATCTTTTCAAACTCTTCTCCTCTTCCCACATCCTCAGCTATTCTCACTCTTCCTCCTACATTTTCAGCTCTTCTTTCTCTATCTCCTCTTTCTCTATCTCCTCTTCCGCTTCCTCTTCTCCCTCTACCCTGGCCAACACCTCTCTCTCTTAAACCTCTTCTGTTTCCACTGCTCATACTTCTTTTTTTTGTCTTACTGTATCTCCTCATTTGTCTTCTTTGTTCTTCTTCTCTTCCCCTTTTGTAGTTGTAATTACGTAAGACAGCTGTGTGAACAATTAGGAAATTGGCTTTTTCTGTGTTGAGTGGATTACTAACTCATCAGATAACAATTTGGCGTTAATTGAAGACACAAGGTGTGCAACTGACTTACAATTCACAGAGTTTTGTTTGTTGTGTTTTGAAAATGGTACAAAAATGCTTGTGATCTTTGTGAAGAACAATGAAAAAGTTACAAATGTTTTTCCTGATATATTAAAGATTTGGTTGGCTGTATGAACTGCTGTGATAAAATTAGGGATTTTTGTGCACAGTGTTTTGAGAAAATTATGCTTTTGATTTGTGATTTGTATGAAATGAAGGAGAATTTACTATCTGTTTAGGACAATTACAAACTGTACTTGTAGTGTATATACAGATTCAATTATGAGGGGACTTTTATTTTGACATGGGCGCCGCCATTTCTTTGCTCCGACGCGTGCGCGAAAAATGTATGTAGAAGAAGGAAAAAAGGAGAAGAGCAGTGGTGAGCTTATGAAGATTATTTGCAGTTTATGCAGAGTTATGCAGTTTATTTTGACCTTCTTAATCAGCATAGGAAGTTACATTTAGATGAAATGCATCACGCATGACATGCATCAAAGCTACCTGACGTGCTTTCAAGTCTCCGTTCGTCTTAACGAGCCTGTTATTATTAGCAACGTAGCAAGTTTTTTCGTTGTGCTCGTGAATGAGGCTGGACAACAGGCCTGTTAAGGTCATTTGAGTTATTCGGTGCGGAAGTTGAATACCCCCCGTGTTTTTGGGTTCTTTTTGTGATTTACATCCAGATTTTTGTTAGTTCAAACGAACGCAAGGCGTAGTGGATGCTGTTGCGGGACTATTGGCTGATTCGTGGGATGGCATCGTGTGTTCGTTGTTTTCTCTAATTGATCACCGTTGGACGGGATTGTGGCCTCGTCGGGTCGTGCTGTGTTTTTCAGGATCACGAGGGCAATCGTTGGGGATCAAAGAGTTAAAGAAACGGTACCCTGCCTATCCGGACACCCTTCAGCGCTCCGTCCAGGACCCAAGGGTGGTGATGTACAATAATTTGTTCGTTTTTTCCTTGAAGGTTGATAAGCAAGTTACCTTTTCTTTTCAACAAGTATCAGAACAGAACTGTGCTTTAAAGAAACTGTTGTTTGAGAAACTGACATGTGAGTTTCCCACAAAAAGACTCATATATTTTCGTTGCCAGTCTATGGACATTTTGACTTGTGAATGGACATTTTGATTCGTGAATGGACTGAGTATAATTTCCTCAAGATTTTTGAACTCTTTAAAATTTGAGGTGAACTGATTTAATTCAAACTAATTGTGAATGTGAAATTTTCAGTGTGGCAAAAGAACATGATTGTTTAAGGTTTAACTGAAAATCACATTGTTTTTATTTTCTTTACTGTTTTTTATATATAGGTTTAATTCTGAGCCGTTTCATAAGATTAATGTTTTTTTATTTAAATAAATATTTTTGTTTAGTTAAATTGAACATGTGTAAGTTGAGTTACCTGAGTCCTTTATACTAAGGAGTGGGGCCGTCTCATCTATCCTGTTAGATCTGGGAGGGTGGGTTTTCCTGAGTATTCTCCACACTTACGCACACTTCAGGCTACCACCGTGAATAAGAGAGATCCTGAAGCCCACCTCACCTTATCTGTAGTCCCACATGACAACACGATAGACACCAACATATAACCACTCGTTATACTGAGACCTAAAGCATTGGGTGGGAGGACTAGGATCCTGTTGCCCACTCAGTCTTCCTTAGTAAAAGGTCTGCCCCACAAGGCGGTGGCATATTCCCCTCCGCCACATATTGGCGTCACGAACAGGATCAATTCCTGCTTCCTTATTCAGTGTAAGTTTGAAGCCCTTGAGTCGACGCTATGGCTGAACTAGCTGAATTAAAGAAACAGTATGAAGAAATGCAAAGACGGTTTAGTGAGCAGTCCGGCATGTTGGAGCAAGCCAGAGCTGAACAGAGTGAGGCACTTTCCCTTGCTAAAACAGTTGTGGAACAACAAGCTGCTGCTCAAAGAGCCCCGTCTGCTGTGTACATACCAAGAGATCGTAAACTTCCAGAGTTCAGTGGATGTCGTTCCAGGCCTGGCGAGTTGAGCATAGAAGAGTGGATAAGTTCAATGAAGTCCACCTTCAAGGTGATGAAAATTCCTGAAGAAGACAGAATTGAGTTTGTTAAGCAATATTTAAAAGATGAAGCAAATATGACAGTCAAGTTTATGCTCAACGGAAAGGAGAAATCATTAGATGAGATTTTCGATGCTTTGGACCAGACTTATGGGGACAAACTTCCCCTTGGCAGCAGGCTGAAAGAGTTTTATGACCGCAAACAAATGCCTGGAGAAACCATCCGTTCTTATGCTTATGATTTGCAAGAGAAGTTGAGTATCATTCAGAGCAGAGATCCATCTAGAATTCCTGATGCTGATGGCGTACTGAAGGAACAGCTTGTGTTAGGCCTCAAAGATGATTCACTACGGCGTGAAATGAAGAGGAGCGTTAAGGCTGAGAGAGACCTGACATTTATTCAGCTTATGCAAGAAGCTATTACTTGGTCAGAAGAAGAGAAAGTTCAAGTTCCAAGCAGTCTGAGATCCAGTACTTGTTCACGGGGTGTCGTTCATGTTACCTCGGCGACAGAGAGCTCTTCAGTCCCTCTCACCCTAGAGTCACTCCACGAAGCTGTTCAACAGATCGCTGCCCGACAGGAAGAACTGTTTCAGATCGTCAACAGCAAAGAAAAAGTGAAACCTTTTGTAAAGGAGAGCAAGATAAAAAGTGCACCTTTTAAAGGATGGTGAAGGTAGATACATATGTTACACATGTGGTAAACCAGGTCACACAAGCCGAAGTTGTCTTCAGAACAAAGAAACCTCCAAACCTCACACAGCAGAGAAGGAAAAGACTGCAGACCGAGACACCCCAGTGCTAGAGAGCCCAGGTCCATCTGTCATTCCAAGTCATACTGCAGACTGTGATACGGAGGATGTTTCTAAGTCCCTTTGTGAGAGTGCTTTTGGAGACTGTTTGACCATTGAAGTGAAAATTGCGGGTATCAGTACCGTCTGTCTCTTGGATACAGGGTCAGAAGTCACCACTATCACCGAGTCACATTTTAAGAAACACTTTGGAGAAGTTGTGTTGTCGTCCGCCAACTGGGTCCGTCTTACAGCAGCAAATGGCCTGGACATTCCCATCATAGGCTGTCTAGAGGCAGACATAGAGTGTATGGGAAAGATGTTGCATGGAAAGTGCGTGTTTGTGATCAAGGAGACGGAAACCAACAGGACAGAGTTGAATAGATGAATGTGTTGAGTGAATTTAAAGATCTATTCATGACTACTGGAGACATGAAGAAGACGAACCGATATAGCTGCGGTTTTGAGGAGGACTCTGATAAAGATTTCATTAAGATGAACTCGGATGAGGTGCGTGCATGCTTATGGCCAGCCGCTAAAAATCAGCAGAGGGTACAAGCATCGATCCAGGTGTCTGTGACAAGGAGAGTCCCTGGATATAGCTGGAGCAATCTAGAAAAGCAACAAAAGACTGACCCTCAAATAGCTCCCATCTACCGTGTTATTCTTGAAAACAAGAATCTGAGCCCAGTTGAGCAGCGTAACATGAATGCTGAGCTAAAGAAGCTTGCTAAACAATTCATACGACTCAAGCTTAAAAAAGGAGTGATGTTCCGTACCATCCTTGATCCTCGAGATGGCGAAGAAATTTGTCAACTAGTGGTTCTAGAACCTTTGCGTTACAAGGTGTACGAGAGTCAGCATGATCATGGTGGTCATTTCGGAGAAAGAAGCACACTGGAGCGCATGAGGCGGGGCTATTACTGGCCGACAATGAGTAGAGATGTTCAATGTTGGATTCAGGAATGCAAGAGATGTGCTCTCACGAAGGACATCTTCCCTAAAATAAGAGCTCCGATGACGTGCACTAATGTCTCTGCACCGCTGGAAGTCCTTGCTATGGATTACACAGTCTTGGAGGCATCTGTGGGTGGATATGAGAATGTTCTCGTTATTAAGTGACATGTTCACCCGTTTCACTGTGGCAGTGCCAACCAGAAATCAGACCGCCCACACAACTGCAACAGCCCTTGTGCAGCGTTGGTTCATTCATTATGGCTGTCCGGCACGACTACATTCCGACCAAGGTCGATGTTTCGAATCTAATGTCATCAAGGAGCTGTGTAAAATCTATGGGATCGGAAAGAGTCGCACAACTCCGTATCACCCGCAGGGTAACTCCCAGTGCGAAAGATTTAATAGAACCATGCATGACATGCTGAGAACGTTACCCCCAGACAAGATAAGGAACTGGAAACAGTATCTGCCTTAGTTGGTTATGGCATACAATAGCCGAGTCCACACTTCAACTGGCTATTTGCCGTTCTACTTAATGTTCGGTAGGGGTACCCGAATGCCAATGGATATCCTTAACGGAAGAGACGTGGAGGTCAGTGAAGTCGACAATCTTGATGACTGGGTGAAAAACCATCATGACCGATTTGAAGACCGCTGTTGAAGTAGCTAACTCTGCAGCACGAGAAGACGAAGGAAAAGAGCCTATGATCGCAGGTCCCATGGTGCACTTGTGAGACCTGGTGACCGTGTTCTGTTACGAAATCATTCACATAGGGGAAGGAATAAGATACAAGATCACTGGGAACCCTTGCCTTATATTGTGGTGAAACAGAATCACGCAGACACTCCAGTTTACACAATTCGCCCAGAGAAAGGGGGTCCATGTAAAGTGGTAAACAGAGATCAACTTAGACATTACACTTTTCATTCACCCCTACCGTCTTATACATCAGGACATGGATCTAGAGCCCCCACAGATCAGGCACACACTGATTCAGAAGATCACAATGTTCTCGCAGTCCCTGTTGTTACATTTACACCAGCCACACTCCCAGACACACAAGGTAGAAGGGCAAGTGGGGATGAATCAGACACAAGTATAGGAGAACATGATAATGAAATGTCAGCTGAATATTCAATTGACCAGTCTGGAGTTGAGTCTGTAAATTCAGGTGGTTCTGAAGCTGAGAGTGAAAACGAAAGTATCTCTGAACCTAGACGCTCACAGCGTTTGAACAAAGGTACTTTACCTGTTAGGTACAGAACTGATTATGTCTTGAAATAAGCTCATGCAAACCTTGAAACCTTAAGGTTTTGAAAGTCTCTGTTCATGTGTATCTTTATTTTACTGATTGAAAACTTTGCATTGTTGTACTGATGTTCACACTGACAGTGTTTACCTGCTATTCTCTGTTCTTTATTTTTCAGGACTGAGTTTCAGACTTTATTTTTGAGGACTGCTACAGGTCCGTTGGTATGCCAGGGTTTAGCAGGGGGGGAATGTAGTGGATATACAGATTCAATTATGAGGGGACTTTTATTTTGACATGGATGCCGCCATTTTTTTTGCTCCGACGCGTGTGCGAAAAATGTATGTAGAAGAAGGAAAAAAGGAGAAGAGCAGTGGTGAGCTTATGAAGATTATTTGCAGTTTATGCAGAGTTATGCAGTTTATTTTGAACTTCTTAATCAGCATAGGAAGTTACATTTAGATGAAATGCATCACGCATGACATGCATCAAAGCTACCTGACGTGCTTTCAAGTCTCCGTTCGTCTTAACGAGCCTGTTATTATTAGCAACGTAGCAAGTTTTTTCGTTGTGCTCGTGAATGAGGCTGGACAACAGGCCTGTTAAGGTCATTTGAGTTATTCGGTGCGGAAGTTGAATACCCCCCGTGTTTTTGGGTTCTTTTTGTGATTTACATCCAGATTTTTGTTAGTTCAAACGAACTCAAGGCGTAGTGGATGCTGTTGCGGGACTATTGGCTGATTCGTGGGATGGCATCGTGTGTTCGTTGTTTTCTCTAATTGATCACCGTTGGACGGGATTGTGGCCTCGTCGGGTCGTGCTGTGTTTTTCAGGATCACGAGGGCAATCGTTGGGGATCAAAGAGTTAAAGAAACGGTACCCTGCCTATCTGGACACCCTTCAGCGCTCCGTCCAGGACCCAAGGGTGGTGATGTACAATAATTTGTTCGTTTTTTCCTTGAAGGTTGATAAGCAAGTTACCTTTTCTTTTCAACAAGTATCAGAACAGAACTGTTCTTTAAAGAAACTGTTGTTTGAGAAACTGACATGTGAGTTTCCCACAAAAAGACTCATATATTTTCGTTGCCAGTCTATGGACATTTTGACTTGTGAATGGACATTTTGATTCGTGAATGGACTGAGTATAATTTATATATAAATTATATAATTTGTATATATTCCTCAAGATTTTTGAACTCTTTAAAATTTGAGGTGAACTGATTTAATTCAAACTAATTGTGAATGTGAAATTTTCAGTATGGCAAAAGAACATGATTGTTTAAGGTTTAACTGAAAGTCACATTGTTTTTATTTTCTTTACTGTTTTATATATATATATATATATATATATATATATATATATATATATATATATATATATATATATATATATATATATATATATATATAGGTTTAATTCTGAGCCATGTCATAAGATTAATGTTTTTTTATTTAAATAAATATTTTTGTTTAGTTAAATTGAACGCGTGTAAGTTGAGTTACCTGAGTCCTTTATACTAAGGAGTGGGGCCGTCTCATCTATCCTGTTAGATCTGGGAGGGTGGGTTTTCCTGAGTATTCTCCCCACTTACGCACACTTCAGGCTACCACCGTGAATAAGAGAGATCCTGAAGCCCACCTCACCTTATCTGTAGTCCCACATGACAACACGATAGACACCAACATATAACCACTCGTTATACTGAGACCTAAAGCATTGGGTGGGAGGACTAGGATCCTGCTGCCCACTCAGTCTTCCTTAGTAAAAGGTTTGTTATCTGCCCCACAAGGCGGTGGCATATTCCCCTCTGCCACATACTGATCACTGTGTTAACTGTTTTGAGAGCTGTTACCTGAGTTTGGAGAAATGTACCAAATTGATTGAGAAAAACTGTAATATTTAATTAATCTGAAGCTTGATCTAAAACCTTATTAAAGGTAGAAAAGAATGACTATAATGATCATAATGACTATGTTGATTCTCCTGGATATATCTAGTGATGGATTTAGACAAAGAAACCTCAAAACTGCTTCAATCTTAATTTTCTGAATTAGCAGGAATAAAATGCATGCTGTTACAGTTATAAACATATCAAAATAATTAAGTAAAAATAAACAATATATATATATATATAGATATATAAGAAAAAATTAAAAAGCCAATATAGTGATGCATGCATGAGAGAATGGATAGCTAGAACCCCAGCATTTTTTTAAACTGCTTTCTATCTATCTACCCATCCATCTATCTATCCATGTTATCGTGTGCATTCTTTTTTTTTAAACACTTTATTTACTTAGAGATTCAAATGAAAGCCATTCACACACCTTTTCAGTGCCAACTTTTTCCGCACTACACGTTTATAGCTGTGTAATTTAATCAGAATTGGATTTTAAAAAGCACAAAGTCATCTCAGTCTCTGGATTTGATTGCTATTGAAATTCTCAGTCTAAGTCCACAAAATAAAAAAAACGTGCAGAGCACAAGTTTGCAAGCATTCTAATGAACAGATTTGAATTTCATAAGTCAGTAGTTCTAACCCTATTTGACCCTAAATTCTTTATTAAAAACTAGAGGTTTTGGCCACCAGGATGGCTTCCTTGTGAGATAAAACAATTTAGCACATCAACCTTTACTACTTCAACTAATTTAATTTATTTATTTTAACAAATTTATTTCCTGCTATAATTAATTTATTATAATATTATTTATTTATTTATTTATTTATTTATTCATTACAGCCATTCAGAAATAAGACCAATAAACCTGTTGGCAAAAGTATAGACAAGCAGCAGTAATTTTGCAGTAATAATAATACTATAAGCAGTAATAATACTATTGTTTCTTATACTTGCCGCTATTTCACATCTTATTTGACGTATTCATAATTTATTAGTTGTTCCATGTGAGCTCAAATTTACAACCATTTTATTGTAAAGCATTAAATTAAATTATATTAAATTATTATTGGCATTAAATTATAATGAATAACCTAAAGAAGTAATAAAGGAGTAATAAGTATGATACGGGGCGATAGACAAGTCATATAGGCAAACAGGGTGAACATATAAATAAACAGCAGAATATCCAATAAAACTGAATGATAAATTAGTGTGTGTGTGTGTATGTACGTGTGTTGATTGAGAGAGAGTAAACTGCCATGGTTTCTGGGAAGTGTAGTTCATGACACTGACAATCAATGTCTATAAAATATTTACAGGATATTCATGTTCTTTCTGGAAATTATGTCCTGTACATAAAGATTAGATAAAATTTACAGTCTAAATTTATGACTATTTACAGTCATTATAACAAGAAAACTCAATATATGACTTCATGTAACAAATAATAAAAAAAGGTCCATCTCCATATTATTACTGTGATAAAGTTGGTTTTATATTTTACATCAACATTTACACATATTTACACATATATATACATTTAAAAGGGTCAGCAGACTGAATAGCCAGTTGGCGAGGTTAGTAATTTCAAACATTGTTTTTCCTGTCCAAGGTTACATTTGGAGAGTTTATGTATTTAAATTTTTTTTTTTTTTGGAATATTGTCTAATATTGTGGTCATCTTGGTTTTTTGGCTTTTCTGAGACCAAAAAATGTGGGGAAAGGTGGCAAGAGAACAAAACTGCAAAAGAAGAAAACAATATAGTCATTTTATGCTATATGATGATGCTGTTGCAGACAGTTCTCAGGTCTGAAGCAGGGCTCATTTAGATGCTGTTCAATGTGAGCTGAAAGAAGGAAGCACTTAATGTCAGCAGCATGGAAGCCTAAATTTGCAAGCATTTTGTATAGAGTGATGACCTCATTCAGGCGCACGCCTCATTTAGAGGCTTTTAAAGTAAGCCAAAATTTACAAGTGTTCCGATGAGTAGAGTTAGCTTTCATACTTTCAGAAGTTTTAACCCCACTTAACCCTAAACATTGCATCAAAAAATATAGGATCGGGCCACCAAGATGGCTTCCAAGTATGATGAACTATAATGTAGCAGGTTCCAGAGCGAGTAGCTCTGAGAGGTTTTTTTTTAAACGGTAGGGTTTAAAGAAGTTTCATTGAGGTTCGGTTTGATGTCTTAGAATTCTCACCCTCAATCCACTAATCCTAAATCCTTGCCAATTCAGCAAGCAATTTCCCTCGCTGGATTATAGAGCCAGAGACAACCAGAGCGCATATCGTGTCCGGACTCACATAGCCGGACACACACTCCTCACCCCTCCTCTGGCCACATGCTCTGCTCTGGGCACCCGTCTGGTTCCCTGCCCACTTTCTCTCTATCTATTCATTTGGATAATGGGCCTGGTCTGGTCTGAGCTCACCCCCATACAAAAACTTGCCATAGCAGTTGCATAGCTTAGCCTTATTTATTAGCCAGTATTATAAATGCAAGAATGGAATACAGAGATGTATATACTGAATTTGCAAGCGTTTGGATGGTGGGATGTCAAGATTAATTTGCAAGCATTCTAATGAATAAACTGGGATTATATAATGCTAGAAGTTGTTCTAACTTAATTGAGCATAAACAATGAATAAAAAATTGAGGTTTTGGCCACCAGGATGGAGAATAAATCTATCCTGATGTGATGACTAGGTTTCTACTATATTGCAACAGGTCCTCAGTAAGATTTTTATTGTTTTTTTTACTCCTCAGCTGATTAGCACAGTTTTCACATGCTGAATCTGGGGTGTTGGACTAATATCATTTCTGGATACAACACAAATTTTGTGCAAGACTTTAAGATTTCATCAGGAAGTGTGTCTAGAACTGCATACTAAAAATGATCTTTGTACTGATTTATAAGCCAAGCTCTAGTAAACTTGCAGTAGTGCAATAATTGTGTAAGTGTTTTAGCCTGGTCAGGAATATGGTAGATCTGGAGTCTATGCTAGTGAGACAATAGTGGTTAGCCATAGGGAACCTGATGTGCTTGTTGCATACACCAATTCATCTTTCACAACTGATATGTTGCTCATCCAACAACATATACATATGGTAATATTGACATCAGTTATACATAGTGTATATATTTAATATATAATCACACTAGCTAATCCTTACACTTTGCAATATAATTTACATATGATTGATTGCGTTGCGCTAAGGCTATGTTTTTACACTTGTGTACATTTGTTTGGTATTAGATATGTTTTTTTGTCATTCTCAGTCTGTGAGTAATCATAGAGGCTCTGATATTTTCAAGTATGTTTGAAATTGTATGACATGATTCATCATTGAGAAAGAAACAAACAATAAAAATGAAGACAAAAACAAATTCATCTGCTTTCAGAAGCAACTGAACCCTCATTAAATTTTCAGATTCTTTTTTCTTTTTCTTATTTAAAAAAAAATAAATTAAAAAAATTGGTGAAATTTCAGAAGTTTAGCTGATGATTTAATTCAGCTTGTTTTACATCAGGCTCATAACAACATTTTGTATGACATATTTCAACACTGCCTTTTGCTTGCATTTGAATGTGTAAATTTGATTTGTACAAAATGTGGACCCTGGAGCTGCAATGCATCACCACTACCTGCTGCACCACTATGTGCCCCATATATTGTACTGAAATTGTGACATTACATATGTATAATTACAAAAAAAACCTGCTGTCAGTCAGGAACAATGCCAGCACAGTAATGTAGTAGCTCAGGTATTGATATAGCCTAAATAACAATGCAATCTATTTGTATTCTGATTAAAACTGGAACGTTCCTCTTTGCTAAGATTACCAGACAATGTGAATGGTGCATGGAATGAAGAGCTCTGTAGTTCTTTAGTCTATTTAGCTAAATGCATGGAAATTATTTAAATGGATTATGGACCTCTGCAGGTTTTGAACTTGTTTAATACATGTAATAAAATACTAATCCTTTTTAATTAACAATGATTTTTCATGTTCCTTCCCTTCCAAATATATAAATAAACTAATTTCTATTATGACCAATTACTAAACACTAATATTCATTATCAATTACATCATAGATATGGCATTTATAAAAGAAGAAAAAACAAGTTTTTGACTTTTTTTTATAGACTATTTGGTTTGTTCAAGAAAAAAGGCAAATGGAAATGTGTTGTAAATTCTGGCCAATCTGTCACCCGTAAACACTAGGTCTGATTTGAATAAAACATTTGGTATTATAATGGCTCAGTAGATCAGATGGAGGCAGCAAAGATCTAAATCTAGAGAGCTTTCCAAAGAGCAGCATAATAAGTACGTCCTGATGAACACTTTTGTCTGTTTACAGTGAAAATCCTTTTAAAATGGATTTACTGTAAATGCATACAATGTCAAATCTTTATGATGACATTTACTTGAATAAAATATAAAAGCAGTTTATTACCAGCACTGACATTGTTTGCTTTGTGCTTGGGGAGCTGACAGCCTGTGTTATTTTAATTTACCTAATGGACTATTTTCCCCTTCATTCATTTGCCATGCAAATCTTCTGAGCACTTTTATGAAGTCTAGGCTAGATTATTTCCTTCTCTTTCTCTGTTTTTACTGTTAAAAAACAAACTAAATTTATACTACACACCTGGATGTAGAATCTAATGTGAGATACTGATAATGTCTCAGCCATTTGCTGAGCCATGGCTGAGACATTTGTCTCAGCCATGCTCAGCGGCGACATACAGATGAATCCAGGACCATCAATAAACCAACATATAACTGAACCAGTAAGTGGATCAACTGAGTGTAATCCAAGCTGGAGTGTGAGCTGTAGTGCAGAGATCAGTGGGCCTTCAGTGGGAGATGTTGGGAGTTTGGCCAAACTATCCTTGGATATCTTACAGGATGTGCCCATGTTTCAAACATCAGAACTCAGTAACAGTCCTGTCTTTGACTCAGAGAGTTTTGACATGCATCCATGCCAAGGACTGTACCGCCTGACACCCGAGGAGAGGCCTGTGGAGGAGCACACCGCTACAGTCCTTCAGGTATGCACATTGTATGATGCATCTCAGTGTAGTACTGTACATTCTAACCTTTCCTGTCCATCATCTATGTTTGGTGATGCCATGGATGGGACGCTGAATGGCTGTGCTGGTGCTGTGGCGGGTGTGGTGGATCGGCAGGCGCGGGTTTCTCGTGCCGGTGTTGGCGTTGGTGACGTGCCTGGTGCTTTTGCTGTCGGCGTGGGTGTTGTGCGGTCTGTCCATTGGGGATCACGGGGGACGAGTCTGAGGAGCGATGGCTTCACAGTGACGTCGGGTGGATCCGGTGTTTTGTCTGGGCATGGGGTGCACGTAGGGCTGGCTAGACCCGGGGGTTCTATGACTACTTTAACGGTGGGCACTTCACGTGTCCCCGTAGTGATGCAGAATGTAAACAGGAAACAGCTAAATCTAGGGATTGCAAAGAACAGGAAATGCTTTTTATGCTTATCTGAAACCTGGCTCAATCAAAATGTTCCATTAGCCGCCCTGAATATCCCTGGTTATACCATCTACAGGAAAGACAGGGAGGAATTAAAGAAGGGAGGAGGAGTGATGGTGTATATAAAAAGTACACTACAGTGTTCTAAAATCCAGTAGTCAAATTGTAATTTACTAGAATGTCTAGGTCTCACTGTTAGCCTTTCACCACAAATGTCCTTTGTCCTTGTTATAATTTACAGGCCTCCCTCTTCAGATAACAGCTTTTATGAAAATTTTGAAAAGCTGTTAAAAGAAAGCGATCTTGATAAAGAAATTATTATTATTATGGGGGATTTTAACATCAACTGGGAAGACGAATCCGCTAGAAAAAGGCTCAAACAATTTACAGATAGACAAATTACAAATTACTACAATTCCTAAAAGTAAATATCAAAACTTTATAGCTGCAGCTAATCAAATTCAATGGAATGACATTTTATCTTTCGTTGATTATGAAAAAGACTTGAGAGAACTATTAAAGAATTCACACATAAAATTAAGCTCAAACAACACAAAAATACCGTACCCTGGATAAATCCAGACATTATAAAACTTATGAAAGAACGAGACCAAGCTTTAAAAATAGCAAATAAAAATAAATCAACGCATGACAGAGGACGTTTCACCATGTTGAGGAATAAAGTTGTAAGATCATTAAGGAAAACAAAGGCAGATTTCTTTCTTACTTTAATTGAAAAATCAAATGGGAATGCTAAAATAATATGGAACCAGCTAAGAAAAATGACAGGGGATTGCCCCAAAGAACATAACACTTTAGAAATTAAAATAAATGAACAACTAACAAACAATATTTCGGCTGTAGTGGAGGCATTCAATCACTATTTTATTGATTCTGTGGCTAATATAGCAAGCTGTTTTACTCCTAAGAACACATACGCTCTACCAGTAGACACAAGTCAATCCGTTTTCAGTTTAATAACCATCACAGAATCAGAGGTATCACAGATCATTAAATCACTTAGACCATCTAGCTGTAAAGATATTTTTGGTATGGATATAATGATGCTCAAGGAGCTTAGTACAACAGTCACATGCCCCATTACCAAAATGATCAATTTATCAATTTCACAAAATATGTTCCCAAGTGGGGGGCACGGTGGCTTAGTGGTTAGCACGTTCGCCTCACACCTCCAGGGTCGGGGTTCGATTCCCGCCTCCACCTTGTGTGTGTGGAGTTTGCATGTTCTCCCCGTGCCTCGGGGGTTTCCTCCCCCGGTCCAAAGACATGCATGGTAGGTTGTTTGGCATCTCTGGAAAATTGTCCCTAGTGTGTGATTGCGTGAGTGAATGAGTGTGTGTGTGTGCCCTGCGATGGGTTGGCACTCCGTCCAGGGTGAATCCTGCCTTGATGCCCGATGACGCCTGAGATAGGCACAGGCTCCCCGTGACCCGAGGTAGTTCGGATAAGCGGTAGAAGATGAATGAATGAATGTTCCCAAGTATGTGGAAATCAGTGGTTATTGTTCCCATTTTCAAAAGTGGAGACCCTCATTCTATGTTAAATTACAGACCTATCAGCATTTTGCCTACTGTGTCTAAGATTGCAGAAAATACAAATTATTAACCATCTAAATACCACACCCTATGCTCTCCACCCTATGCAGTTTGGCTTTAGAACCAGTTATTCAACCGAAACTGCTACTTGCTTCTTTAATGAAAATATTAGAGCGTTGTTGGATCGAGGTGGGGTGGTTGGAGCTGTGTTCCTGGAACTTAAGAAGGCTTTCAACACTGTCACTCTCAAGTCTTGCTGACAAAATTATGCAGTTTTAATTTTTCCTCAAATGCTATTAAATGGATCGATTCTTACCTACAATACATTTACATTTACATTTACAGCATTTGGCAGACGCCCTTATCCAGAGCGACGTACATAAGTGCTTAAATCTCTAACATTGAATACATTAATGCTGGCTCACTAAGTTACATACTTAAGATACCATGAGTTTAAAACATTTGTTCAAAGTTACAATGAAAGTGTCAAAGGTGTTTTTTTTTTTTTTTAAATGCAAAAGATAATGAAAGAAGTGCTAGTTGAAGTGTTTCCTGAATAAGTAGGTCTTCAACCGCCGCTTGAAAATAGCCAGTGACTCAGCTGTCCGGACCTCTAGGGGAAGTTCGTTCCACCACCTTGGTGCCAGTACAGAGAAGAGTCTTGTAGTATACTTGCCTCTTACCCTGAGAGATGGTGGAACCAGTCGAGCAGTGCTGGTAGATCGGAGGGTGCGGGGTGCAGTGCGAGGAGTGATGAGGGCTTTGAGGTAAGAGGGAGCTGGTCCATTTTTGGCTTTGTAGGCCAGCATCAGTGTTTTGAATCTGATGCGTGCAGCTACCGGAAGCTAGTGGAGGGCAGGTTGAAAACAAGCCGGGCAGCTGCATTTTGGATCGTTTGCAGAGGACGGATTGCGTTCATAGGTAGACCTGCCAGCAGTGCATTGCAGTAATCCAGTCTAGAAATGACAAGAGACTGAACAAGTACCTGAGCAGCCTGTGTGGACAGAAATGGTCGAATCCTTCTAATGTTGTAGAGAAGAAACTGACATGAGCGAGTCACATTAGCAACATGAGAGGAAAAGGACAGTTGATTGTCCATGGTTACCCCAAGGTTGCGAGCTGTGGCTGAAGGGGAGATCAGATCGTTGTGCAAGGATATAGCAAGATCATGACCTGGGGATGAATCACCTGGGATGAAGAGCAGCTCAGTTTTGCTAGGATTAAGCTTTAACTGATGAGCAGTCATCCATGATGAAATTTCTGCCAGACATGCAGAGATCCGGTCAGAAGCTGTGGCATCTGAGGGTGGGAAAGAGAAGATAAGTTGTGTATCATCAGCATAGCAGTGGTAAGAGAACCCATGTGAGGAAATAACTTCACCAAGAGAGTGAGTATACAGGGAGAAAAGAAGAGGACCAAGTACTGAGCCTTGTGGGACGCCAGTGGAGAGTCTGCGTGGAGCAGATGTCACTCCCCTCCATGTTACCTGATATGAGAGTCCTTCCAGGTAGGAAGCGAACCATTCCCAAGCTGATCCGCAAATCCCAAGACTCCTGAGGGTGGCTAAGAGAGTCTTATGGTTGACCGTATCAAACGCTGCTTTACCTCACTGACCGTTCCCAACATGTCAGAGTCCAGTCATTTAAATCCAGTCATTTAAATCAGCGGCTCTCAGTCTATCTACTGGTCTTCCTCAAGGATCAGGTTTAGGACCTTTGTTGTTCTCACTTTATATAAATGACCTACCGTCTGTCTGTCCAGATGTTTCTGTGCAAATGTATGCTGATGACACTGTAGTCTATGTTCATGGCAGTAATATTTCTCAGGTAGCTGCGAAAATCACTAACTCTATGGTTAATATTACAGATTGGTTGAAACATTCTTGCCTGCAGTTAAATACATCAAAAACAGTAGCAATGTTTTTCACCAAGTCCAACAATAAGTTCAGTGTTGAGCCAGATGTTTTTGTGTCAGGGGAAAGGCTACAGATTGTGTCAGAGTACAAATATTTGGGGATTTTAATTGATTCAAAGTTGTCTTTTAAATCGCATGTAAAAAAGGTCTGTAATATAATTAAATTCAACCTCAGTAACTTCAGACACATTTGCCATCAAATGTCTACACAGGCAGCAAAAATGTACATGCACTCTATGATTTTTTCACATATCTCTTACTGTTTGCTCGTTTGGTCACAGGCTAGTGTTACAACTCTGAAACCACTTCAATCACTTTACAAACGAACTGTAAAAATTCTGGATAAAAACATCAAACATTTCTCATTATTGTCCAATATTACAAAAATATAGATTACTCAGCTGGGAAAACATGGTAAAATTCTCAAATCTATGTCTTGTTTATAAAATTATTCATGGTTTATCATCCCCTCCCCTCCATCAGGTTGTCAACATCCGAACAGCTGATCATCGTAGAACCAGAGGTGCAGTGAGGGGAGATTGCATCATTCCCTTTAGGAAAAGTGGATTTGGCCAAACCGCTTTTTCTGTTCGAGCTGCTACTCAGTGGAACCTTACCCCTATAAACATCAGAAACCTGAACACGTATAGTACATTTAAGATCCAGTTAAAGAAGTGGTTTGTTATTAACCAGAGCTGTCAACATTAGCTTAGTTTTTGACCTGCTCGTGTTGCCCCCTGATGGTTTTTTGGTTATTGTGTGTGTGTTCATGTACAGTATTTGTCTGACGTTTGTTTGATTGCTGGCGTCTTGTGTTTCTAGTTTACATCATAGCTAATACTTACAGTAGTACTTTTATTAAATGTATTGTAGCTTTATTGTTATTTCAATATGTACATTTATTTACTTTTATCTTTTTTAGGGTGACTATTACCATCTGTCTAGGGACTTCAGGTGAAAAATAGCCATCTGGCTAACTCTGGCATATTGACAGAAATGTTTATTAATATGCATTGTCCCTGTAAGAAAAAAATAAACAAATAAACAAACAAACAAATTTGTTTACAGTGCAAATGCCTGTCTACTGTGACCGGTCTGAATGCAACACTAAATCTATGTTGTGTTTTCTATACTCAACATTGTCTACAACATTTTTGTTGTATTTAGTTGTAGAGACTTTCCAAACAGTGCATTGTTCAAAATAACCTTTTGCCCAGTCTGTAGCTTATGAGCGCTGTGGAACAGGTTTTTGTTAAGGATATCTCTGTACATTGTTCCATTCTGCTTTCCCTCAAGCCTGACCAGTCTCCCAGTCCCTGCTGATCAAAAACACACCCACAGCATGATGCAGCCACCACCATGCTCAACTGTTGGGATGGTATTGGGCAGGTGATGAGCGGAGCTTGGATTTCTCAAACTGTTCAATCTTGGTTTTATCAGAGAAGAGTCCTTCAGGTGCTTTTTTGCAAACTACAAGGAGGCTTTTATGAGTTTTGCACTGAGCAGAGGCTTGAGGCCTGAATCTAATATTGATTTTATAGCAATAATCTGAAACACTTTTATTGCCAAGTACCAAGGGTTTAGATGTACATAAAATATCCTCCTGAGTTACTCCTAAATCTGGTTTGGTAATAGATTCCAAATCAGATCACAGCAAATCTTGTTTGCTATCAGTGAACCAGTCACCACAATACACACTGTTATTACTGTTTAACTGCAATAATAACAGTAACAAAGTATTTTAAACAACACGTGCAATAACAGAAATTTTAAAACTGTACAATATTACCTGTGTGCAGAAGTGGGTAGAGTATCCAAAATCTGTACTCAAGTAAAAGTACAAGTACTTATGGAAATATTTACTCAAGTTAAAAGTAAAAGTAACAATCTTAATAGTTACTTGAGTAAGAGTAAAAAAAGCATCCGATGAAAAAACTACTCAAGTAGTTAGTTAACTAGTTACTTCTCATCTGACTGATATGAAGCAAAAACTGATTTTCAAACTACTTGGAGAGCTTTCACACACCTCTCCTTAAAAGTCTCTTTATTCTGCTAATATAAAACACAGGTTGAAGTGTGTGTGTGTGTGTGTGTGTGTGTGTATATATATACACATACATACATACATACATACATACATATATATATATATATATATATATATATATATATATATATATAATGTGAGTAATGGTTTAATGATGTAAATGAATGATGTGCTGGGCTAACCTGCTCTTCCTTTTAAGATTAATTTACTTTATTCTTACATTTGTTACATTTTATAAGTAAGTACATGTATTCTTTAGGTAGGGATAAAACAAAATATAATCCCGTTTTTATTTTGTATATGTTCTACACTTTAGTGAAAAAAAAAACCTAAGTGAGATGTCAGGATTTGCGTATAAATGCAAAACGTCTTACAGTATGCAATTCAATTTATTTTGTGGAACATGGATATGAAAATGCAGACGCTTATAATGAACGTTTGTTCATGAACGTGTTGTTTGTAGGGTTCACAGGATTGCATGAGAGCGGAAAACATTCAGACAGTGTGTGAAATGTATTACGTTAAGGTCAAAGTGCCCAAAGTTACCAAATTACCATCAAATAATTTTGACTCTTACCGCAACGTGTTTTTTTTTTAGGTTGGAGCTGGAATTCTTGTAAGCTGTGATGTCTGTTTGTTTTGGTGCACACAGAATGCATCGCATTATAAAGCTATTATTTTTTACATCTTGGAGTGAAAATATAGAATTAATTTGAGGCCTCGGGTGATCTGCCTTTGATAAAGCGCAAACGTCTTCCTCTGCTTCAGCCATCATCTTCCAACTAAAGGCGCGCTAAACTTCAGCGGGAGGTGCGCAGCATACTCTCGCACAGCAGCCTCTCCAATGTCTCGTGAGACTTGTCATATAAACGAATTATTATTTATTAAATCTCATATTTATTACCATTTGAGTAACGGAGGAACGCCGCCGATTGTAGCAAAGTAAAAGTAAAGTTTTTCCACTAAAAATCTACTTGAGTAAGAGTAAAAATACGCATCTTTAATTATACTCAAAAAGTACAAGTTACCCAAATGTAACGAAGTAAATGTAATTCGTTACTACCCACCTGTGTGCAATATGTCTGTTAGCGTAACTATGTCTCTTTTTTCTTCTTTGTATTTATACATTGTGTTGTGTATATACTGTATACTGTACTATATTATGTCTTTATTCTTTTATATATTTGCATTTCTTTTTCTTAGCTGCTGTAACAGATAAATTTTCCCATTGTGGGACGAATAAAGGTATATCTTATCTTATATCTTATCTTATCTTAATAAAGCAAAACTGGCAATATTACCAGTTATGCTACTTCAACAGCTATAGTTATTCAGCAAAGCCTTATTTAATGTATAATGGCAAAATAACAAGAAACAAATATCACACTACACCAAGCCAAAACAGAAATCCACCATCACTACCACATTATTTATGTGGTATTATTATGTATTTATGTCATCTATGTCAGTATGCACTCCCAGAAATTTGTCAGTACTGCAGAATTTCTTGCCGCAGTTCCCCCATATAGAATTCTTGCTTCCAAAAAACAGGAACATGACCTGAGAATCAAATTCCTGACATGCCTCAAAGGCATCTTTAAGGTCATACATTTGCTGTAGTAGTCTACAAAATATTTCTACAATAAAACAACCACCTTTTTTTTTTTTTGCTTATGAAGTTTGAAAATGCTTTAGAACGTTTTCTTCATTTCATTTGCATGCAATTTGATTTTGTTCAAATAAGGAGAATCTGATGATAACAGAGTGTCTTAGGAAAAGTCAAAATGGAAATCAGACTCTCTCTTTCTCTTTATCTCTCTCTCATCTCTGTTAAATATACTCACTATCCCAATGGCTGCAGTCACTGAAAAAAGCCCTTATTTGTATAGTGCATTTGTTATTATAATCACTCAAAAGCCAGTTAAGATTTTTTAAGAGTTAAAGGCTGACATTAGAGAACTAAAACATCCAGAGGCACTAGAGAAACAAGTCAGATTTTTACATTCCAGGTATGATTTAATGTTGTCTTCTTCTCTTTTCTGTTCATGTTGCTTAAATGGTTTAAAGTTTTATGGTGTATAGCTTTTTCAGTCAGTCAGATCACCTTTAATTACATTCTGTAAAACATGTATTTAGTTATAATACTATTCTTCTAAGAACTATTCTTCGTTCTTATTTTTCCCCACTTTCTAATCTATATATTGAAGAACCATTTGAGATTTATTTTGAGGCTTATGTGGACTTTTCTTTCGCTGTAAATGAGCTGCTTCAGCTCTGAAAGTATACAGTTGGTGAATTCGAAAGAATGTTCATAAACCAAGAAACAGATTAAATTGTTATCATCATTAGTCATAGATTATGTCTACAAAATATGAGGCACTACATACCCCTACCCCATAATAACAAGTCCCTTTGAATTTAATGTTACTATAGAAACAGTAATGTATTGCTACAAGAATATTGATATAAAGCTGTGATTTGAATAACATTTATTTTATTCAATTTATTTATTTTAGTGGTTCCAACTTCACATGCACCATGAAGCTGAGTCATTTTCTGCTCTTGTGTCTCACTGGTAAGAACCAATTTATTTTATACATTTGTGCTCATGTTTTTAAATAAATGTACTTTACTTTATGAGCTCCCAGTGAATTAAAATACTACTACTACTACTACAACACCATTATATTTATATTTATACATTATATGCTCATTGAAATATTGCAACAGGTGTTGTCCCAGTCACCATGCAAACTATCCGCCATGAATATTTTATGATAACAATACCTTCGACGTGGGCAGATGCACACACATATTGTCAGAGCAAGTATCTTAACCTGGCTACGGTGCGGACAAGCGATGACTGGTACAGGTTGAACACTGCAGCAGAAAGCAAAGGTCTTGTAGCAACTGGCTGGGTTGGAATGTACATCAATGTCATAGACTGGTACTGGTCCAATGCAGCAGTCTATCTGTTGAACACCACACCATTCTGGGGCCCTGGACAGCCTGATAATTCAGGTGGAAGAGAAGAATGTTGTGCAATTGACTCAAGTGGACACTGGGCAGATTATCCATGTGGAGATTTAAAACCCTTCATATGTTTCTATGGTAAGCCATGCAAACAAACATTTTGATTTACTTCATAAGTCTCCAAATCCGATCCCTTTTCATTGCATGTACTCAGAAAAACAATTAAGGACAGGATGCTTTCTTGCCATGTCATCACCTAATGACCTAAAGAGGGTCTCCATTATCTCATACATCCAGAGTAACCCAAGATTTAAGCTGCATTTATTTACATAATTAATTGTTATACTATGGGGCAGCCTGGTTTCCTTTAGAACTATGAGAGTCTGTATATCAAAGTTATGACAATGGGATTGTAGCACATTCTGATGCACCGTACCAGAGAATAACAAGCAGCACTCATACATACTGTAATGCAGAAATGTTTCGTGTTTATTGTACACCCCATGACCTTTCAGAAGCACATGTATTTTTCTTTTAACGTATATTTGTAATATTGTGTTTTCACAGCTGCCACAGGAGCATTTTTTTCTTACTCAAGTCTCATGAGTTGGTATGGAGGTCAGACATACTGCCAGACATATCACACAGATTTAGCCAGAGCCACCACTTTGACACAGAACAATCAGTTACAACAATTGGCGGCAGCCAAGGGAACTTCTTGGATCGGTCTATTTAGGAACACTTGGATGTGGATGGATTTGACCGTGCCCTTGCTAGCCCAGTGGGCTCCTGGTTTACCAAATAATGTTGATCATGACGACAACTGTGCTATTACGACTAATAACCAAATAGTGGATCGAGAATGCAACACCCTATACAATTTTTTCTGTCACATACGTGAGTCAGTTTTTGGTTTACTGCAATAATTAAAAAGTATCATGTCTGTGGCGGGGGGCACGGTGGCTTAGTGGTTAGCACGTTCGCCTCACACCTCCAGGGTCGGGGTTCGATTCCCACCTCCACCTTGTGTGTGTGGAGTGTGCATGTTCTCCACGTGCCTCGGGGGTTTCCTCTGGGTACTCCGGTTTCCTCCCCGGTCCAAAGATGGCATGGTAGGTTGATTGGCATCTCTGGAAAATTGTCCGTAGTGTGTGATTGCATGAGTGAATGAGTGTGTATGTGTGTGTGTGCCCTGCGATGGGTTGGCACTCCGTCCAGGGTGTATCCTGCCTTGATGCCTGATGACTCCTGAGATAGGCACAGGCTCCCCGTGACCCGAGGTAGTTCGGATAAGCGGTAGAAGATGAATGAGTGATTGAATGTCTGTGGCAGACTTAAATTCCCAAAAAGGAATTTATAAGCCTGTGTTTTTTTCTGTATGTTATATCTTCTACAGAGTATAAAGTGATCTATCAAGTAATGAAATTGCAAATTCAAGGCGACGAGAGTGTGTTTGATCCTGCTGTTCAGATTGCCATTTTACAGCAGGTAACTCACTACATTTTGCTAGTTTCACTAACAAAGTACACTTTCTGATAACATAAAACCTAAAATCTAACCCCAGACTTACTGTTCACAAATGTCTTTTGCAAATTCATGAACCAGAAAACAGAAACACTGTTATTATTATTAGTTGTAGATTATATAGTACCAACATACCTGTGTATTAGTGAATTAGAATTAGCACATTAATATAACAGTCAGAACAGTTTGTGCTGTTGTTACTTTCTGACCATTCAGAATCAAAAGTTTAGTGGTATAAATGAAATTTAACGTTCAATAGTAAAATCCTGATTCTGCTCTTCAGGTTGTGCAGAAACTGAAGGACAATGGCATAACGAGGGAGATAAAAGTGGCCTGGAGGGTGCACCCAGATGGAAACATCTTTCAAAAGAAACATATCTGAATCCTGTAACCTCTAAACATTTACATGCGTTTCTATGTTACTGTAACTATATATTTAATCAGTTTGATTTGCGTAGCAGACATAATCATTATCAGCTTTACCAAATGTTAAAAATATAATATAAATATTACAAAAAAGTCCTTGTATTTTCACTCAGCTTGTTTTTCAGGATCATTTTGGGGTTAAATTATCATGGGTAGCTAGTAAAGAGGGTAGAATAAAGTAAAAATGTATTTATCAAATATTTTATGAATCTCTTTAATACAACTTGCATATGTTAACCAGAGAATAGCTTTGTAGAATATCTTACTAGACACAGCCTACTTCTTCCAGCTATCCTACTTCTAACTAAGGATTTGGGGAATGTCTTTAACTAAAGAAGTTGCCAAGTGAAGCTTTGGAGCTCAAGCTTGCTTTGAGGCTAGCCCTGGATGAGAAAATAAAATACACAGACATGTGTAGGACACTTGAATGCATATAATAAAGTATCTAAAATAATTAAATGGACAAAACAACAGAACAAAACAGTAATTTCTATAATTGATATTAAAGCCAATATTTGTGATAATATAATTAGAATATGTTATGCTCCATTTACCCATGTGAATTATTAATCTAAAATAATTAACTTTTATCAATGAAGACATAATCTTTATTGAACCTGGCCTTCAACATGCTAGACATTTTAATGCTGTTAACTATAGCTTCTGTGCTCAATTTCCTGACTGTAAATGAAAGGACTATATTAAGGTTTTTGTTTTGTTGTTTTGTGTGTGTGTGTGTGTTTACTCTTTCAATATAATCCATATTTTTCAGAGCAAGATTGTCTATTGGTCTTATAGCACTGTGTACAATACTGATCTTAACCTTACAAATGAAACATAAATCATGGAAGATACCCACTGATATTAAGCATTAAATATATTTTAAAAAATGTAGAACTTTGGAAGTTCACTATGAACTGTGTGGTTTCCTTTTCTTTCAATTTGATCCTTCTCAATGTTTTTTATTCTTTGCACGACTACGAGGTTATTACATTATTTACGCTACTCTGCTGCCACCATCAGGTGAAAGGAAATATTGCAACTGTAGTATATTGTACAGCGCACATATACTAATGTTAAATAGTGCCCGCTTAGTGGCGGAGGGATTTTCTGTGGGTGGTGTGTTCTTCTGTGTTTGACTGATGAAGGTTGTGGCCGGCACGGCTGTTATTAAATAAAGAGCAAACAGTCTACTTACCAGTCTCCTTCCTCTCACCTCGATGCATGCCATATACATAGTTACAAATCGAAACTACTACATGGTGTCAGAAGTGGTCCAGTGCGCTGACAGTGAGAGAGCTAACAGTGAATGATATTTTACAGTATATGCATTCAAAATATATTGCCAGCCAAAGAAAAACACTGTTTAAAAGACATCAGTTTTGGGCTCATCCCATGGCAGAGTCAGTCGCCATTGAGAAATATGTGACTGAGTTGAGACAGAAAAGCAAGGACTGTGAATTCGGTACATCAGAAAACGACATGATCAGAGACAAGATTGTGTTCAGTTTGAATGATACACGGCTCAAAGAAAGAGAGTCTGATTCTCGCTTGAGAGAGCGATTAACATCTGCAGAGCAGCTGAGACTACCAAAGCACAAATACAAGCAATGAGTACTACTTCACAAGAAAGAGCAATACATGCAGTGAACAAGACCAAAGACAACCAACAGTGGAAACAAAGAAGAAAACCACAAGTACAAAGTGATAGCAAGAAAATAAAGGGTCAAGTGTGCAGGAAATGTGGAAAGTCACATCAACCAAGGCTTTGCCCAGCATTTGGAGTCTCGTGCTGAAAGTGTGGTAAGCTCAATCACTACGCAAAATGTGTGAGTCTACAAAAGCAACACATAAGATGAAAATGCATAATTTGAGCTCAGAAATAGACTCACTTTTCATAGGGACAATGAACATAGACCACATAAGCGCTAAAAGAGACAATTCCTGGTATGCAGACATAGTTGTAGGAGACATGTCTGTTAAGTTTAAGTTAGACACAGGAGCAGAAACAAATGTACTACGCAGGCTGTGTACAAAACACTGAGGAGAAAAGTTAAGCGTGAAAAACGAATAAACTTGCATCTGAAACCGACAAATACAGTGTTAGTGGTGTATGGTGCAGTTAAGCCTAAACCAGAAGGAACAATCTCACTGGAGTGCTCCAATGCTCAAACCAAATCCAACCTGCTGTTTTATGTGTCAAACCACTCAGACACAGCTATCCTAGGCAAGGATGCATGTGAAGCAAAAGGTCTAATAAAAAGGATGGACATTGACAGTCAAGTACCCAACTACAAAGCAACATGCAAGTGTCTTTGAAGGACTTGGTGAGTTCTCAGGAGAACATCACATCCACATTGTTCCTACAGTCACTCCGGTCATACATGGCTGCAGGAAAGTACCATTGGCAGTTATGGATAGACTGAGAGACATGCTTGATTACCTGCTAAAAGCTGATGTTATTGAACAAGTGATTGAGACAACAACATGGGTCAATAGTCTTGTGATCACCGAAAAGAAGGACAAGAAGAAGCTGAGGGTTTTTCTAGACCCTACTGACTTAAATAAGGCCATTTTGAGACAGCATTACTCAATTCCCACAGCAGATGAGGTGTTGTGCAAACTTGCTGGTAACAAAATCTTCACAGTGCTGGATGAGAAGGACGGCTATTGGCAAATAAAGCTCGACAAAGAGTCGTCACTAATGTGCACTTTCAACACGCCATGGGGCGCTATAGGTTTAAGCGCCTACCATTTGGGATTAAGTCGGCGAGTGAAGTTTTTCAGCAGCGCAACTGTGAGACATTTGGGGACATCACGGGTGTTCATATAATTGCTGATGACATGATTATCGCTGCATCCACAGAAAATGAACACGAAGAAATTCTGCAAAAAGTGATGACTAAAGCAAAGGAAGCTAACATCAAATTCAACAAAGAGAAGATCCAATACAAGGTAAACGGTGTCAAATACATGGGTCATGTTGTGACATAAGATGGTGTCAAAGTGGACAATGCAAAAGTTAAGGCAATAGTTGACATGCCATCCCCCACAGACCGACCTGCACTGCAACGCATGCTTGGGATGATCAAGTATCTCGCACAATACAAACCTGGCGAAGCGACAGCCACAGCGCCACTGAGGCAACAGCTGAGAAAGGACAGAGTATGGCAATGGCAACATGAACATGAGGAAGCTGTAAAGAACCTAAAAAATGCGCTCATAACAGCCCCTGTTCTTAAATTCTTTGACTCAAAGAAAGCTGTTGTGATACAAGCAGATGCATCCAAGGACGGTTTAGGCGCATGTCTAATGCAAGATGGACATTCTATCGCCTATGCATCCAGAGCTCTAACTGACACAGAGAAAAACTATGCACAGATAGTGAAGGAGCTTCTGGCTATCGTGTTTGCAGTGAAACGCTTTCATCAGTATGACTGTGGAGTCAAGGTTAATGTGCAGTCGGATCACAAACCTTTGGAAACGATCTTAAGAAAGCCACTTGGAACAGCTCCATCCAGACTTCAGTGGATGCTACAGTACTTCAGCTGCAACGCTATGACCTGAATGTAATCTATACACCAGGTAGAGAGCTACTGATAGCAGACACACTCTCACGAGCAACGACACATGAGCAACAGAGACAAGATGATTTATTTGACGAAAAAGTGATCTATGCCCTTGAGCCAACAGAGGCCCTGAGCCCAGAGACTCTGATACAGTTAAAGCATGAGACACAAAAGGATGTCATATTACAAATGTTGCTGGACATTCACAGGCACGGTTGGCCACATCACAGAAAACAAGTTGACAAAAAAGTGATACAATACTGGCCAATTAGGCACTCGGTGTCAATAAGAGAAGGAATAATGTTTGCAGGAGACAGAATTATTCTACCGAGTAAAATGAGGTCAGACATGTTACAGAGGCTGCATGTGGCACACCAAGGTATGCAACGCACCAAAGCTCTAGCCAGAGTACACTGGTATTGGCCAGGTATGACAAGAGACATTGAAAAAATGGTGGAGTCATGTGCAACTTGCCAGCAGTTCCAGCCTCGCCACCAGAGGGAGCCGATGATCCCACATGAAATCCCAGAGCTTCCTTGGCTGAAAGTAGGAGCTGACATATTTGAAATCAATGGTAACTCATTTCTTCTGGTTGTGGATTATTTTTCCAAATACCCCGGAAGTGCAAAACATCAGAGACAAGACGGCACACACAGTTGTTAACAAGATGAAATCGGTATTTGCCAGAATGGGTATACCTAAAGAGATTGTGTGCGACCATATGCCTTTCGCAAGCCAAGAAATGGGAAGGTTTGCCACAGCATGGGGAATTAAGCTCACTCTCTCCAGCCCAGGCTATGCGCAGTCAAATGGCCTGGCTGAGAGAACTGTGAAGACTGTTAAGCATATGTTAAAGAAGGCCAAACAAACCAACACTGACCCATTTCTGGCACTTCTAACTCTCAGGAAAACATCTGTCACAGGTATGGATTATTCTCCAGCACAACTGCTTATGGGCAGGGTCCTGAGAAGCACTTTACCCAGCTCAAGCACAGTGCTCCAACCAGCAGTACCAACTAATGCACATTCTACACTACAGGACCTCCAAAGAAGACAGCGTGCTTATTACAATAGAGGCACAAAGAAACTTCCATTGCTGCCATCTGGTGGGATTGTTCACATGCAAACTGAACGAGGATGGCGTCCTGCTGTTGTCATGGTGACGCATGCTGAACCGCGTTCCTACGACGTAGTGTCAGGACATTTTGGCCATGTGCATTTGTTATTGTTTCTTGTCACGTGTCTGCCCCGCCTTCGTCTGCTCCTCCCTGTCGTCACACCTGATCCATATTGTGTTATCATTGTCTTTTATATTTAAGTGAACCATTAGTTACGTTTACCCTTTGTTATGGCTAGTCATTGTTAAGTGTCGTCATTTGTATT
This sequence comes from Tachysurus vachellii, assembly GCF_030014155.1. Lineage (NCBI taxonomy): Eukaryota > Metazoa > Chordata > Actinopteri > Siluriformes > Bagridae > Tachysurus > Tachysurus vachellii. Next base: position 29,021,003 of record NC_083461.1, on the reverse strand, counting down.
GTTTCAGTGATCGTCTTTTTTGTCTTTGTCTTCTTTATTTATTAAACCCCTTTCATTTGAAGCTATCCTGCGTACGGGTCTGTCTCCTTCCTTCCTGGTTGTGACACGTAGTGACATCTTCAGGACAACAGTACAGGCGCAACAGGAGACACCTGAGGAAGACACCTAGCGACATTCAGGTGTACACTGAACCGGACAGTCTTGAGGATGAGATGGACAGCACCCCGGTCGCTCCTACCGGTGCTGCTGAGACTGCGTGTGTGCAGTCTTCTTCGTCTTCTTCTTCTCCTCCACAGATAGGTCGAACCAGAAGTGGCCGAGTTATTAGGCCACCGGTGAGATCCAGAGACTATGTGTTAAGCCAATGAGTGTATACAATACTGGTCTTATGTTGAGTTTATTAAAAAAAAGAGAGTACTGGTAGATATGCAATGGTATGTTCAGATCAGCTTAAGTTTAATGTATCCCTGATTGATACACATTGAAGTATTATTTCAGCCAAGTTACATTTTACATCTTATACATCTTCCCTGCTAAAGGTAAACTTTTGTTTTTTTTTATTATAAGAAGGGAGGATGTAGTATATTGTACAGCGCACATATACTAATGTTAAATAGTGCCCGCTTAGAGGCGGATGGATTTTCTGGGGGTGGTGTGTTCTTCTTCTGTGTTTGACTGATGAAGGTTGTGGCCGACACGGCTGTTATTGAATACAGAGCAAACAGTCTACTTACCAGTCTCCTTCCTCTCACCTCGATGCATGCCATATATATGCCAGTTACAAATTGAAACTACTACAGCAACTGTTTTTTAACTTATCAAACATTCTATGTAAGACGTTGTAGGCCAGTCAACATCTGTTCAGTGTGCATTTGGGAAATACCCCTGCAATAAAAATAAGAGTCTTAAGTGTCAGTATAATACCAATACATAATGAGGTACTGTTCAGAGAGAGATGTTTAAACAGACATAGTTATGTTTTATGCTAGGGGTGGAGCCGAACCCGAATACGGTATTCAGAAAGCACAAATAGCGTGTTTTTACTAATACTTATTTCGAACAAATACTTAAAAAAAAATTTGTATTCAGGAACAAGAAAAACTTTATATCAAAAAGCTGCGTTTTCTCATGAGACCGCAGTGCATGCCCGCATGAGTGAGTGAGTGAGTGACATTCAGGAGTCGGGGGGTGGGGGTAAAAGAGGTGACTGACACAGGCTGCTCCACACAGCAACAGAGAAGGCTCGGCTGAGCGAAAAAAGACTTCACTGCATCACTTTTTTTGTTGAATAGATTTTTGTACCTTAACTGGGTTCCGGAAGCAGTTTATAACTTTCGGGAAGCAGAGTTTGATCGGGAGTTTATTCCATTACGCTGCATTATTGACGTCCGCAGTCGGGTGCTCTCATGTTCGCTCTGTTTACGTAGCTCTGTTAGATCTGTAATTTAGAAAATAGGCTGTTGACAGAGTAACGTTAACGCTTGGTTAAAAAGGTTAAAACAATGCTTGTGTAGTTGTGTCGAATTGTATGCACTTGTGGGAGTTATATGGTATGTTTAAGTTACTCTGTCTTTTGCAGACAGCAAGATGTAGGCTATAGGCTAGTTAACCTTAGCATAGCTTCCCGTCACTCATTAACTTAGTTGAGATTCCTCACATGGATTTGGGCAACCAAATAGAAAAGAGTGTGGCTGCTGCTGAGCCATCTCTTGGTCCTCCACCAGCCAAAAAAACTTGCTCAAGTTCTGTGTGGAAGCATTTTACAGTCAGTGCTGCAGATAAAACCAAAGTGATATGTAATGTGGGCAAAAGTCAAATCAGCAGAGGCAGCGATATCAAACATTTGTCAACATCTGCTATGCATAATCACATGCACTTAACCCTTCTGCAGACCTCGTCTGCATTCCTATGCAAATTAGGAGCGCCAAGTCAAGCTGACCTTGTCTGTTTTGACTGCTTGTAAAAAATGAAGTATATATGATAGCCTTTTTTCACCTTTTTAGTCTACCTTGTTTCCAACATATTAACATATATTTTGCAAAAATATTAGTAATATTTGCTATAATAAACTTCATTAATATTCAAAAATGCCTCATTTTCTAGCAAAAAAAAAAACAGAAATTTTGAATTATTTTCACTATAGAGGCACAAAAGTTGATGCACAATTACAGGCTGGTATATTTCAAAGCCAGGAGATTGTTTTGAAACCATTTTGACCATTTTTAATGTCAGCAAATAATAAAACCTGTTTTTTTCCAGGCCAAATTGACTTTAATGCTTATAAATCAAAAATTCTACAATAATCACCATTTTTGTTTCCTCCAGGTACTCCGGTTTCCTCCCCCGGTCCAAAGACATGCATGTTAGGTTGATTGGCATCTCTGGAAAATTGTCCGTAGTGTGTGATTGCGTGGGTGAATGAAAGTGTGTGTGCCCTGCGATGGGTTGGCACTCTGTCCAGGGTGTATCCTGCCTTGATGCCCGATGACGCCTGAGATTGGCACAGGCTCCCCGTGACCCGAGGTAGTTCGGATAAGCGGTAGAAAATGAATGAATGAATGAAATTATGCCATGTTTTTGAGTAAAATAAGCAGAAATTATTAAATATTATTTTGGATAACCACTGACGGGTAAATGTCAAACATTACTCAGCATATCTCCAGGCCAAAGCTGACTGATGCAACTAAATTCATAAGTAAGAGAGAGGAAACAAATATGATTTGCAAAACACATGTATTTTATTTTTGAACTTCTTTATAAAAATATGAACCTGTGTGTGTGTGTGTGTGTGTGTTTGTGTGTGTGTATTTCTCTGTGTGTGAAATATTTACAAATGTGTAGCCTTTGTTTGGTCTGGAGGCCAACTGAAATGCAATGCCCAATGCTTTGAACAGTGTTTGACTGTGTGTGTGTTTGTTTGTTTGTGTGTGTGTGTGTGAAATGTTTACAAATGTGTAGCTTTTGTTTTGTCTGGAGGCCAACTGAAATGCAATGCCCAATGCTTTTTAACTGACTGTGTGTGTGCGTGTGTGTGTAGCATCATTTCAGTAGATCATATTTTGCCCTCTGCTAGGCAAAGGCATATCAAAAATGTGAAATATTTACAAATATAAATAAATACAAATGGCTTTTTTTTTTCTGGAGGCCTAATGAAATGCATTGCCCAAGTTGTGTGTGTGTATGTGTGTGTGTGCATGTGTGTGTGCATGTGTGTGTGTGTGTGTGGGTGTGTGGTGTGTGAGTGTGTGTTTTGGGTGCGTGTGTTAGTGGACATTTTATGTGTGCATTTTTGTGTCTGTATGTATGTTCATTGCGCTGAAAAGGGCAAAAGTGTGACCTATTGCGTGACTAAATGTGGCCAAGTCAATTGACCCAGGATGACTTGAGGAGGAAAGTATTTATTTTATGAACACATAGTTTAACGAAAATAGACAAAATTAATTTTACTTGCAAAGTTCATAATTTGGAACAATCCTGGTAAATTTCAGCCAAATAGATAGAAGGAAACCCAAGTTATGACACATTAAACTTTTCAGATGAGTCAAATTGACTCCAGCTCTGCAGAAGGGTTAAAAGTGGTTCTCTGAGGAGGACACACTCCCTGGGTTCAACCTGAGGCAGAGAGACCTTATTACAGCAAGCAGAGCATCTCGATCACTGTCCGCCATAGCCTTCAACTGCACCAGAATAAGCCAGTTGTCCAGGCAATTCAGTACACGGATGCCCCGGTACAGCGGTGCCAGTGCAGCGTCCATGCACTTCGTAAATGTGCATGGTGAAAGGGCTATCCCAAAAGAAAGAACACAATACTGGTAAGATTTGCCCCAAAAGTGAACTTGAGGAACTTCCTGTGACCTGGCAAAATGCATATTTGAAAATAAGCTTATTTCAGGTCTATCATCACAAACCAGTCCTCAGACAAAAACCTTGAGCATGAGCATACTGGGGGGAGACTGGGGGGCACCACACTTGCCTGTCGACGACAAGCCCTGAGGTGAAATCAGAGTGTCCAGGAGAAAGGACTTATCCTTATCTTTAATTTCCGGTAGGTTGAGCCACAGGGGCCTCTCCGTGGCAACCAGTGCAGCCATTGAACGGCCTATGGAGCGGGCCATCTGCTTTGTGGCACGGAGCACAAGATTCGTGGCTTGGCGGAGCTCAGCCACCGGCTGAGGGTCCCACCCTCAGGAGGTTGGAGCAGGATTCCACACTTGAGGATCGGCTATGTGAACTCCTGAGGAGGCGTACTGCAGGTGCCTTGGAGACTGTTAACGTCACCTCGGCAGCCATTGAACGGCCTATGGAGCGGGCCATCTGCTTTGTAGCACGGAGCACAAGATTCGTGGCTTGGCGGAGCTCAGCCACCACCTGAGGGTCCCACCCACTGTCGAGCTCTCTCAGTAGGTTAGCCTGGTAGGCCTGCAAAACTGCTATGGTGTGCAGGTCCTCATCCGCTTGCCTGAAGTAACTCTACAAGCCTTGGATGGAAGCGCAGGCTTCCTCCATGCAGGCGATGTAGGTAAGAGATAGCTTGCAAGCGGCTCTTCAGTCCCAGGCATCGCTCTATACCCATGACTTTCAAGCCCTATAATGGCTGAAAAGTCAGACATGGCAGGGGAAAAAAGACGTGCTGAAAAGGTATTCCCAAAAGACCTCAACTCCTTGGCATAAAGGTGGCCTGCAGCCTGAAGTCAGATAGTGGTCATCTAGCTTTGATTGGACGACACAAACGTCCTCTTCAGGCCAATCTAAATTCAATTTAGATACAGCTCATGTCACCACCACGATGTGCTCCTCGAACAAAACTAATTGCATTGGCAGTTCAGAGAGGGAAAGCCCCTCCCCACCCGCATCAAGAGCCCGACGCAGAAAGCAGAATGCTCTATTCCAGGTTGGGAGAAAACGCAGCGCAAGCTCCCGAAATCGAAACCGAGTCAGGAGAGAGGGACCGAGAATGGAGTCAGGGGAGAGGGCAAGAGAAAGGGAAATACCCGTCTCTTGCTCTGCTTCTGCTAAATCAACCTGTGAACCCCATGATTGAAGCCAGCGCGCCGCCTCGGCAGACGTGGGACACAAACCACGAGGCGCAGCCAAAGCTGAATATACAGCCAAACGGGATCGGAGATTGAGCAGGATCAAGAGTTGAGTGGGCATGCTCCTCTCCCAAACAAACAATGCAAAGAGAGTGCATGTCATCCCCCGTGATATAGCAGGGGCATGGATGAACGCATCTCTTAAAATGCTTGGATTGCAATATACTTCTCCCTGCCTAGCTCTTGAAATATATATATAATAAAATTGGCCTGTGTGCACACAGAGCTTCAGACACAACTTCCTCACAGAAGTGTTCCTATAGTGTCAGCTCTGATGCAGTGTAGAGTTCTCTCGAAAGGGAAATTATTGTGGAGTGTCCACTATCCAAGTCCCTGAATCCCTGAATGGATTGTTACTATAGAAACAGGAAAAATGTATTTTGGTCAAGAACTAGACAGTGCTGTATGAGACAGTGCACAGTGTAGTGTACTAATACATAATAAATGTAGTAAATGCAATAACCTAACCTAGCATTATTCAGTTATCAGCAAAAAAGACTGACAAGAAGGTCAAACTGGGATAGGGTTGAGTATTGTGACTGCTTCAGGGAAGATAATTTTGCTGGTGGAGGTGTGATGGAAGCTCTGGTACCTTCTGCCCGATGACAGTAGGGTTTTTAGGTGGTGAGAGAGTTGAGATTGTCTACAGCACTAGTGCCATTGCACATAAAGCAGCTGTTGTAAAAGGCGTCAATGGTGGGTAGACAAACCCAGAATCTTTTCAGCTTTTCTCTGAATTTGCTGTAGAGGCATAAGGGCCGAAACGCTCCAGTTCCTGTACCAAACAGTGGCACAACTGGTCAGGATCCTCTCTATGATCCTCCGTAGAAGGTGGTGAGGATGGGAGGTTGGATCCAGGAGTTAGAGGCACTACTAGGCCGTCTTGGCTAGGCAGGAGATAAGAGATATATTGTTGTCTCTAAACCATTCTTTGGGCTGCTCCACATGCTTTCTATATGATGAACAGATACTGTTGAGCACATTAAGTCTCACATCTGAAGTATCATCATATTTGTAGTAGTATTTTGCATCACAGTCATGAGTCAGCAACATAAACAGCAGAATGAAACCTGATAAACTGGGGTCCAAGATCCAGTTGCAGAGGGAGGGTGGAAAGGGGGCATTCAAAAACTCAGTGTTTCTGTCAGTTGCTGTGAGATGACTGTGTGGAAGTCTAAGTCAACAGAATCCTCACGTAGTTGTCCTTTTTGTCCTGATAGGTCAGAGCCAGGTCTTATTTGAATACTATTAGTCACTGGTCAACATTGTCTGCAGGTTGCCAGTTGTGCTAGGACTCCTGACTCAAGATTTAGAGGTGAATTTTTCCAGGCCTTGATCAACCAGTTTGTGCTGTGATAATAATAAGGACTATATTTACTCCATCTCATTCTGCAGTCATGGAATTTGTATGCAAATAAATTAGACAGAAGTGAAGGTATTCAATTTGAGTTAGCCTGTTTCCACCATTTGAAGACAAAGTGACTCTATCCATACATCCATCCAACTATCCAATTTTCTTGTGTAGCGCTTATCCTAAACAGAGTTGAATAGTTTCAAACACTGTTGTGTCTATGATCCAGGACCTTTTTCTTTCCTGTCCACTAGCTTGTTCATCTTTCCTTTAATGTTCCCGTACCTTAGGTTTTGTCAAACTATGCACTGGAGGCAATGATCGTTTTAGTGACAAGTCTCCTCAGTAGAGCTGCCTTCAAAGAAAGGACACCGATTTTACATTTACATTTCTTTCCATGCTCTTTGATTTTGTTCAAATTAGGAAATGCGTGAATGAAAATCAGTGTGTGTCATCTGTGTGGTGAAGTCTGACCATTCCATTGGCCATACACTGCACACGACTGGTTTAAATAAGTGATTTGGTATTATAATGACTCAGTGAGACGGACAGAGATGATCTCCGTATTATGAGAATAGTTTAGTGCGTGTCTATTTTTACTAGCACACTGAAAATCTTTTTTAGCAAATTTTATCGGATAGCAAGTTGCTAAAAATTTTTTAGAGAAATTATACAATTAAAGCCTTGAATTGCATCAATTTTATTGTGTATTTCAACCCTCATTTAAGAAAATCAATCGACAAATAAATAAAAAATGTAGTTAATAAAAGAAATATTTCTACATGTTGATTTCCTTGTGGTGTTACTTGACCTTTGTTTGCCAGTGATGTTGACATCCTGAACCACATTAGTTTACCTAGCGTTTTTTAATTTATTTGCCATGCAAAGTGTGTAAGCATTGTGTTGTTACCTGGGAAATTCTGATTCTTTCTCCACCTGTTGTTTTTACTGTTAAGAATTATTTCCTGAATTTGTTTTATTTTAGAGTACAACATGTTTACTGTTTGTTTGTTTTTAAGGCTTTACACATTTGCATTATTTAAACCAGCCATTTGGTCACGATTAGCAAAGGCCTGTTCAGGCATACAGGTAGTACAGTAGTAGTAGTAGTATTAACATCTATAATGTAAAACATTTTTAATTGAGATTTCAAACTAGTTAGAATGAGTAGTTTTGAGGTTGTATGCTAGTTTACCTCTGAAGTAATCATTAAATTACCGTTTTGAGATTTAAATTTACAGCATTTGGCAGACACTCTTTTTCAGAGCAACTTTTTTTTATACAACTGAACAATTGAGGGTAAAGGGACTTGTTCAAGGGCCCTGCGTGGGCACTTGGTAGATCTGGAATTAAAACTCACAACCTTCCAATCGGTGGTCCAAGCTACCACATCCCCAAAAAACAGAAAAAATGTTTATTCTCTTTTCATTTTATTTGGCATGTACCATTGCCATGGGTCTAAGTATGCTGGAACATCAAAAGGGGTTTTAACCTTGTAGATACATCATATTAAAGTTAAGATTTGTCTAGAAAATTAGACACATTATAAATGGACTCTTCCTGTTCTTCTGGGCTGCCCTCTCAGTCACTGGAACTTTTACCATCAGTTTCATAACAGCACTTATCCTCTCAACATTCCAAAATATACATCACAACATTTCCTTTACTAAAATTTTCAAATATGTTTCTAACAAATTTGAATGATTAGGCTTACATTAAGACAAAAATTTCATGCTAATTTTAAATTTAAAGCACCGTTTAATGCATTTTTTTTAAATGATCAGATAACTGAAAAAGAAAAAATAAAGAGAAAAAACATACAATGATAGTTTCCATATTCCTATTCAAGGAAGGACTTTGAATGACCTGTGCATTTCCCTTCATTTCCATGGTTTTGGTTTGTTCAAATAAGGAGACTGATTCCAAACAATGTCTTGGAAAAGGAAATGTAATGAAAATCAGTTGGTCATCAATGTCAAAAAATCTCACACTCCCAATGTCAACAAACTCAATAAAACAACTGGTTTGCATTTCTGTAAAGCCACAGTAGCCAGAAAAGCGTTTTAAAAAGGTGAAGACTGAAGACAGTCAGGAGGAGATATACAAGCTTTTATATTACTACATTTCAGGTATGTTTTGATGTCACATTTTTGCCTTTGCTCACAATGTGTTAGAGATTGGATGGTATACCCTAGCTTTTACAACTAAAACATGAATTTTTACTGTCTGGTGGGGATGTGAGGTTTGCTCTGGGAAGACGAGGTGCTACTGAGCCTTGTTGACTAGGCAGGATATAAGAGATAGTTTGTTTTCCCTACACCACTCTGTGACCATACTTTGAGTGTTTATGCATGCATGATGGGAAGACTGCATTTAACTTGTTTCATAATTAACCACTCAAAGCACATCATGAAAGTTGTTAGTGTAACTGGATGGTATTCACTGAGGCAGGACATGGTCTACTGACATACCATGCCATTCCATTTAGTGGCAGCTTACAGTAAAGTTTTTGAACTTTACAATGTTTTAACATTTTAATTTGCTCTTTGGTTGGACTGTGAATTTATGCCTTTGAACAAAGTTCTGTGATGCTGCAAAGAAAAACTAACAGATAATTAACTTATGATTACCTGAATATTGTTCAGTTCAATATGGAAATGTTAAAACAAGATCAGTTACATTTATTTAAAAATCGTATTGACTTTTACTTATTGATTGTGTTCATTGTTTTAGTACTTCCCTTCTACTCATTCATCATGAAGCTGAATCTTTTTCTCCTGTCTCTCACTGGTAAGAGCATACTATGTTAATATATCATTTTTTTCAACAATTAATTTTTTGAGTTTATACTGAACAGGCCAAGTAAAAAAACTGCTATAGTAATGTGAAATGCCAAAAATGATATCATGTATATTATAGAAATTTTTGTAAGCAATTATTCTATTCTCATCATGATGCAAGAAAACTAATTTGTTCTAAAGGATTTATGGACAATGACATGCTATCTAAGTAAAGTTGATTAACTTCAAACGCTTACTTTTTTCTGTGAGAGTAAAATTTGTATAGCCCTAAAGCCCTTTAGTATCACTAAATATCAGTTCTTAACATTAAACAGGAGCAATTAAATAATTTATCATGGGCGAAGGTGCTATATAAGTGGGGATGGTATGTGGTAGCTCAGTGGTTAAGGTGTTGGGCTACTGATCAGAAGGTCATGGGTTCGAACCCCAGGTCCACCAAGCTGCCACTGCTGGGCCCCTGAGCAAGGCCCTTAACCCTCAGTTGCTCAGTTGTAAGTCACTCTGGATAAGGGTGTCTGCTAAATGCCGTAAATGGATGGGACAGAACGAAAGGGATGCATGTTTGTAGCGGTACTTGAATGCAGAATTGTATCTTAACCTAATATGGCCATTTTTTTATGAAGCTTGCTTTGTCATATTGGAATAGGTTTGTGCTTCTTAGACTCAGTGAGAGGGAAATCTTAATGTTACAGCATATAAGACAATTTTAAACAATTGTTGTGCTTCCAAATTTGTAGAGAAGACCTACATTTAGATGTGTTGTTCACATTGTACATCCATTGTACACTATATAGCCAAAAGTACATAATCATGATATCAAGAAAATGTCAATTGTTGTTTTGTTTTTACTGTTTTTCAATATTAAAATGACATTTTGCAACAGGTATAATCTCAATCACCCTGCAATATGTCCGCCATGATTATTTTTTGATCAAAACACCGATGACATGGGCAAATGCAAAAACTTACTGCGAGACAAACTATCAAAGTTTAGCTGTGGTGGAGACAGCAGATGACTGGAACAGGTTGACTGCTGAGGCAGTGAGGCATGGTCTGGGAGTAACTGGCTGGATCGGAGTGTACAACGATGTAGACGGCTGGTACTGGACTGTTTATTCGCCAGTACCGTATATAGAAAATATAGGCAACTGGGCCCCTGGTCAGCCTGATGATTTTGGAGGGAATCAAACATGTATTGCAATGGAGTCAGATGGAACCTGGTCAGATTATTGCTGCTCAGACCTGAAACCGTTCATATGTGGTAAGCCATAATCTGCATTTTGATTTACATTGTCAGTATCATTGATTAAATGAACTCTGGCTGTAACCCAACTGTCCAGCCATCAAGTATAGATGATGACTGGATTATCACTGCATCATGTCACATTTCCAAGCACTATTTGCTAATAAGATTTCTAACATCTGCATTAAAGTCTTGCTGACTACTGAACGAGGGCATGCATATAACTAATGTCATGATATTCATATTGTGGCATGCTGCAGGTTCTTTTCTATATTCATGTTGTCTTTCACTTTAATCAACTTTTTGTAACTTTATTTAACAGCTACCTCTGGAGGGCTTATTACTATCACTTCTCCGGCATTGGACTGGTTGGGGAGTCGGGACTACTGCGTGAGCCATTACTTAGATTTGGCCAGCCCAAAAAATGTAACAGAGAACAATGAGATTCAACCATTCGTGTCACCCCAGGGCACTTCTTGGATTGGCATATATAGGCATAGTTGGACTTGGGTAAATGGGGATGATGGGTCTGGGCTTCCGTGGCATCCTGGAAATCCAAATAATGTTGATGGAGATGACAACTGTGGTTTTCTAGATAACAGCTTGTTAAAGGATAAACCATGCAGCAGCCAATTCTACTTCTTCTGTCACATCCGTGAGTATTTTGGTTTTTGGTTCATGTTATAAGTCATTTGTGAAAGTCATAAAGCATCCACCCTTAATAAACCATTGTGTCTTCTACAGCATATACAGTGAGACAGCAAGTATTAAAACTGAAGATTAAAGGAGACAATAGTGTGTTTGGTCCTCCTTCTCAGGCAGCCATTTTACAACAGGTAAAGTCATGCAAAGTTGATAAATTTGACTGAATGACAGAAGTATTGCAAATGTACTGTATTCATGAACACACTATACATTTATTTTTACTATTTATAGTAATAACAATTCAATGTAATATGTTAAGGTGCAACAGACTGTACAGGAGTGTCCAATGGTAAAAGATAGATTAATGTCAGATATATTATTATATTAAATTAAATGCATAGTGTATGTATTGTCCAGTGTGTATAAATGCGGTGTGTGTATAGTCCACTGTTGAACTGTTAGAGTTAAAGTGCGGTGTGTGGCATACCATATTGTGGAAGTATGCTGTAGGGTGTATTAGTTATTGCTGTTAATTAGTCTGATAGCCTGAGGGAAAAAGCTGTCCCTCAGTCGGCTAGTGCGGGACCAGATGCTGCGGAGGTGTCCTCCTGAGGGAAGCAGAGAGAGCAGTTTGTGGGACGGGTGGCTGGAGTCATTGATGAACCTCCTGGCTTTTCTTATACACCGCCTGGTATAGATATCCTGGAGGGAGGGAAGCTCATCTCCAACAATGTGGCTGGCAGTTCACACAACCCTTTTCAGAGCTTTACGGTTGCCAGCGGTGTTGTTTCCAAACCAGGCAGTGATGCAGCCCGTCAGGATGCTCTCTATAGTGCAGGTGTAGAATGTTCTGAGGATGCTGGGGCTCATTCCAAACTTCCTCAGCCGTCTCAGGAAGAAAAGGCGTTGATGTGCCTTCTTCAGCACTGCGTCGGTGTGTATGGACCAGGTGAGATCCTCACTGATGTTAACACCCAGAAACTTGAAGCTGCTCACCCGCTCCACATGTGTCTTTTCGATGGTGATTGGTTTGTGTTCTCTGCTCTGTTTCCTGAAATCCACCACCAGCTCCTTGGTTTTGTCAGTGTTGAGTGAGATGTGGTTCTCCTGGCACCATTTAGTCAGGGTGCTCACCTCTTCTCTGTAGGCCGTCTCATCGTTGCCGGTGATCAGGCCTATCAACGTTGTATCGTCAGTGAATTTGACGATGACATTAAAGCTGTGTGTGGCTGTACAGTCGTGTGTGTACAGGGAGTACAGGAGTGCGCTGAGGACACAGCCCTGAGGAGCACCAGTGTTGAGGGTCAGCGGGGATGAAGTGTTGCTGCCCATTCTTACCCATTCTTCTTCTGCCTGTCAGGAAGTCCAGGATCCAGCTGCACAGAGATCTGTTTAGTCCTATACATTTATTTATACAATTTATAGTAATAACAATTTATAGTTACATTTTAAATTAGGAACTTCTACAAGCTACTTGTTTCCTCATCACGATCATTTTCTCTACTATAGAAAAAGAGGAACTAGAGAAACTATAAATTTCTCTGCTCTTAAGGCTTTTTCATAGCAGAAAACACTGACAATACAGACTCTCCTTTCAGGAAGCTTCATCATGTCCTTGTGTTGTTTAATCTGTATTTCTAGGCTTACATGAAATATCTGTCATACAAATCCCTGTGAATTAGTTGTTACCATAGAAATGCTAACGCCTAACAAGGAGTGCTTTAATATAAACATGCAATCTAAAGTACTAAACCTTCTGTGTGTGAAAATTAATCTCTTCTGACTGATTCAACAGTGCTGTGTTATAAATGAAAATAAGAGGTTGTATTATTCAGCAGTAAAATCATGATAATTTTCTTCAGGTCAAGCAGAAACTGAAGGACCACGGCATAGAGAGGGAGACAAATGTGACATGGAGGGTGTGGCCAGATGGAACAATCGTTCACATGAAAAGCAAGAATGATCTCTAAACAATCTGCTTACATACTTCTCAACATATAACTTTTACATTCTCAGGTTCAGGTTCTGTTGTGGTAAATTGTATTGTCATAGAAAAAAAACCCAGATTAAATTCAAATTGAAATCAAATATATGAATTAATACTTAACTAGAATGTGTATAATGAAGGACATTCAAATTAAAAGGACATATAGAGTTTTACTAGAAGAAAGAGTCTCCTGATTGTTATGATTATTTGTATGAGATTATTTGTCTAATAATCTAATTGTATAATTATTTTTTCAAAAAGGCACAACCAGGATCTGTGAGCATGTTTTGGAAAAAATGTTTTAGCCAACATTCAATCTTGGATGATCTTGATCTTCAGATGTGGTTTATAATCCCTAATAATTATGCTGATTTTGATCTTCAGATGTGGTTTATAATCCCTAATAATTATGCTTAATTACTGTTATCTGTAGCGTCTACTTAGAATTTATTATCTACTATCTTTCAAATGTCTATCAACAACCTTTGCCTGGATGTTATGGCTGGACTAATGGAGAGATTTGGGGTCAAATTAGGAGCATCTTCTTAGTACAGTATCATAGTCTGGTATGAGTCTGGTTAGACTTCAGTCAGACATATTTAATTTATATATTCATATTATTTACATATTGATGTGCTTAAAAATTGTACGGTGTCTCCAATATAGAATTTTATTTTCTATTTTATATTTACAAGACATCCTCTTGATACTATTCTTGTGTTATTTTGAATGAGTCAGATGTTATATAATAATTTCACTTTTATTACATTTGATTGAATTTGCATTGTAATTGGCTTAAGTAATTGTCATGTCTCAGGTTGTCTTCATTTACTATGACCAGACAAATAATACAAGTAAATAAAATTGTTCAGGAATGTGATCTTCAGACTTTGTGATCATCATTCTGTTGTGGTAACGACAACCTGTTATTACATTAGCTTACAGAGAGAGACTTTTTTGTTTTTGTTTTATTTAGAAAATTAAAGAGACACCAGACCAATAAGTCCCAGATCAAAAAAATTAGGGTATAATCTCAAATGTTTAATGAGCAATAAATATCAATACAAAGAACCAATGTTTTAATGTTTCTCCTGGCCAGGAGGCATGAACTCATTTATTATGAAGTGTAACATTAACTAGAACGTACATTTTCTGAAGAAAATGTGAATGGTGCTTACACGTGGCAAATCCCGGAGGCTAGTCGAGACGAGCATGTGACGTCATCAGAATACCCGTGAGGGAGTTCCCCTCATTGTTGTGAGTGTTTTGATATGTCACATGTCCATGTTGTAAAAAGTTTTTTGATTTTGCATATTTTGGGGGCGGGGCTGTGGTACAACCGAAAGGCCAGTCGGTACACCAATTTAAAAGTTTGTTCAGAGTATCACCCTAAAGGAGCTGGCCGAGTTTGGTGTAAATAGTTCGAAAGCTTGCCAAGTTATAAACCTCCAAAGTTTATAATGGGAGTCTATGGGGAAAAAAGGCTACTTTGAGACCCGGTACCTGAAGTACCGGTACTCGGATCGCTTAGAAAAGTAATAGAAAAGCACACCTCTCCACAATGAGCCGCTCGATTTGACACCTCATTCATCTGTCTAGGACAAAAGCTGCGGGACAAGTTACGCGCCGAAGTTTTGTCTGGCACAATAATAACAATGTTGCTTTGCAAGCACTATTAATAAGGTGGTTTGCAGAATTAGCTGTATTTCTCTACACATCCACACGGTGTCACAAATTCCTGCTGTTTCAAAAATGGTGACTCAATTTCTGCCAAGAATTTCCTTTTAAATCCCCCAGTTTCTGCATGGCAGGTTACTTAATTTCACATGATTTTTTGTGTCGGTATGTCAGGGTTTAAGTGACAATCGCAACATATTTTATTCCCGACCACAATTCGAGGAGCAAAGCATTAAATAAGTTACATTTTGGGGTTCTCAAAAAGGACCATTAAATAAATAAATAAAAATCACAGTTTTAAACAAAGGACATAAATTGTTTGACCTTTGAAGAATAACATTTTCCTTAACATGATAGAAAATATATTTTACTAAGGTAAAACAAAATAAATAAACTCCTACTGTCAATTATCTCATGAGCAGGAGATCATACATGGAGCCCGTTATGGACTTTCTCCAATCTGCAATCAATAACAAGCACAATGTTACTTCTACATGTTTAAATAAGTGATTTGGTATTATAATGGCTCAGTGAGACACACAGATGAGCTTCACATTATAAGTATACTTCAGTGTATGTGTGTTTTTACTACTTACATTGAAAAGCTATTTTTCAACATACAAGTAAATTCTAATATCTTGCAATTTGGATAAAATAATTGAAGCCTTATTGACGCTACACAAGCCTCATTTAAGAAAAAAAAGATAAAAAAATAAAATAAATTGTATACATAAAAAATTTCTCATTACTGTTTTACCTTGTGATGTGACTTGACCTTGTTTGCCAATGGTGTTGACAACCTGAACTGCATTAATTTACCTATTGTTTTGTTGTTGTTGTTGTTGTTGTTTTCATCCAAACTTTGTTGTAGCTTGGGAAAATGGCTTCTTCACACACCTGATTATACTGTTTACATTATTAAAAATGAGTTATTCTTCTGTCCTAAGTTTTTTTAAATTATTTTACAGTACAACCTGTTTTCTGTTTGTTGCTTTTTTAAGGTTTTCCACATTTGCATTATTTAAACCAGCCATTTTATTTACCAAGCAATGCCTTGTCAAATAATTTCCTTAAAGCTTAAAAGGTTTTTCCATAATCTGTTTGTTTGTTCATTTTCAGTTACAACCTAATAATTAATTGCTGTCTCTAAACTAGTAATTCTGAGACGTCGATTCTGTTCTCGTTTTATAGAGTTTGTATGCTGTAAATGGGGTCTTGACCTCTTAGATAGCCTAGAATTCTCACAGAGGAAATTTTTCATCTTAATATTAAAATGAACATTTGTCTGTGAAAATTAGACACATTTTAAAGGACCTCTTCCTTGGGCTGTCCATAGCACCTATCCTTGACCCTCAACATTTCTAAATATAAAATTACTAAATATACATAGCAAGATTCATTTCATTTAACACAACCTTTTTTTTTTGCTATCTTTGCATATTCGCTGTCTTGCACAACTCATTACAATAACTAATATACGTGCTTCTATTATATTAAGTGTTTCCTGTATTTTTGCAAATGTACTGTAGAATATACAGTATGTACTCTGGTTGGCACTGCTTTGGTGTATTGTCTTGTAGTGTTTTGTATTGTTTGTTTGCACTGTCTTTTGCTTTGCACTGTTTCTGTCATGAACACGGGATAAAAACGGACCCAAATGCAGGACAGCTTAACGAAAAGAGGGATTTATTAACTTAAACACTAAACAGGACAAAGACAACAGAGGATTCCGCGCTGCACAAGGCAACGCGGCTCAACTAAATAGTACAAATAATTAATCAGACATGAGGGACAGGTGTGCAGAGGCGGGGAGGAAAAGACAAGTGCGGGGCAGACACATGAACAAAGAACATAAACAAAACAGAAAAAAAAATCAACAGTAAAAAAATCCATGGGGTAAAACACGGGCCTGCAACACCCCCAACGGACAGGTGCGGGGCGATGTTGCAGGACACCGAAAAAAACAAAACAAAACTCTGGCTGGTGACATGGCCCGCCCCCCCCGTGGAGAAACCGGAAGCGGAGCGGCGTCCCTCACCAGAAAAATGCAGACCGATGTCACCAAAACCGCGAAGCCCAGGGAAAAAAAAAATCCAATAAGAGAAAAAAATTAATTACTCCCAATATCGGCCGGTCCAGGCTGCAGCTGTCCTGCTGGGTCCTGGTCTGGCGGAATCCTTCTGTCATGAACGCGGGATAAAAATGGACCCAAATGCAGGACAGCTTAACGAAAACAGGGATTTATTAACTTAAAAAACACTAAACAGGACAAAGACAAACCAGACGAGGACAACAGAGGATTCCGCGCTGCACAAGGCAACGCGGCTCAACTAAGTAGTACAAATAATTAATCAGACATGAGGGACAGGTGTGCAGAGGCGGGGAGGAAAAGACAAGGGCGAGGCAGACACGTGAACAAAGAACATAAACAAAAGGCACATGGCCAAAGTCCGGGCAGAGTCCTGACAGTTTCCACCATGTTGCACAGATGCACTTTATGTGGCTTGGACTAATTTACATTAAGTCTTTACCTCTGTGTTCTATGTAGCTCGGTTTTTGTTCTATGTAGCACTATGGTCCTGGAGAAACATTGTCTTATTTCACTATGTACTGCGTCAGCTATATATGGTTGAAAGGACAATGAAAGCTTCTTGACTTGACTTGAATTGATCTACAAATAATCTCCTTAAAACTATAAATGATTAGGCTCAATGTAAGACACAAATTTCATCAACTATGTTCACCATGTTCTATTTAGGCATATTTTAAAGAGGAAAAACTGTCAAGAAACCTCATACTTTGAAGGATTTTGAAGGACATGTACATTTTCCTTAATTTCCATAATTTTTGATTTGATGATAAATAAATACTGTACTGAATAGAACTATAGACAGTGCTGTGTGAGAACTATTACAATACATGACAGTAAACTACTATGCAGTGTAACAACAATAGGTTTAGCAGAAATATTCACTTAGCAACTAAAAGACAATCACAAGATCTTACTAGATTATGTGTTTGAATAGTTTAGGTGACTTGGGTGAGGAATAGTTGGGTGAGAGCAGGATATTGTGACTGCCTCAGGGAAAAAATTGTTTCTGGTGGTAGCTTCGAAGCCCTGGGACCTTCTACCAGATGACAGTAGGGTTTGGAGTGAATGAGAAAAGCCATCCACAATACTACTGTATTTGTAGATGTAGAAACCCCAGTGATCGTTTCAGTGGTTGGAATTCGCTGTAGGAGCTGGAGTTCTAAAGCTGTCCAGTTCCTGTTCCAAAGAAACTAAATTTATCCTTGTGTGATCAGTATGCATACTTTAAGCATTGTTACTTTGATTTAATGAAACAAAAATCTAATTAAAAAGATCACAAATGCATATGCGGTATAAAGGTGTTCTTTTTTTTACAGTTTGTGTTTTTTACTTTGTGTTCATCATGAAGCTGGATCTTTTTCTCCTGTGTCTCACGGGTAAGATAAATAAAATAAAATTATTGATTTCATGTTTATTATAGTAATTTTCTAAAGCATTTATTCTCATCATGATGTAAGATTTGTTCTAAAGGATTTAAAGACAGTGGCATGCTATTATGTTGATTAATAAACTTTAAACACTTTTTTCGGTAAGATAAATTTGTATAACCTTAAAGCCCCATGTAGTCCAGTTATTTCACCTTTAGTAAAAAAGGAGCAATTAAATAATTTATCATAGTAAATGGAGCTATATAAGTAGGCATGGGACTAAATGTAAAGGTTAACAGTACTGAATAGTAGACCTTTTAACCATATATGGCCATTTTTTTTTGGAGCTTGCTTTGTCATGTTGGAATAGGTTCGTGCTTCTTAGACACAGTGAAGGAAAATCTTAATGTTACAGCATATAGACATTTTAGATAATTGTGTGCTTTCTAGATGTGATTGTCAACTATCCATTGTACACAATATGGCCAATAGTATATGATAGTGACATGAAGAAAATCTAAAGTATTTTACTGTTTTTGAATTTTAAAAATCTAATTTTTGCAACAGGTGTTGTCTTGATCACCCTGCAAGATGTCCGCCATGATTATTTTCTCATTACAACACCAATGACATGGGACGATGCAAACACATTCTGCTACACAAACTATGAAAGTTTAGCTGTGGTGGAGACAGCAGATGACTGGTAAAGGTTGACTGCTGAGGCAGACAGACACGGCCTGACAGTAACTGGCTGGATTGGATTGTACAACCAAGTAGACAACTGGTACTGGACCCTTTATGGGCCACCAATGAATATAACTGCGTCCGACTGGGCCCCTGGACAGCCTGATAATTATGGTGGGGATGAAACATGTGTTGGAATGGACATAAATGGATACTGGTTCGATGCTCAGTGTTCAGAACTGAACCCGTTCATATGTTACAATGGTAAGCCATAATCTGCATTTTGATTTACTTTGTCAGTACCATTGATTAAATGAACTCTGGCTGTAACCCAACTGTCCAGCCATAAAGTATAGATGATGACTGAATTATCACTGCATTATGTCACATTCCCAAGCACTATTTGCTAATAAGATTGCTTAATTCTCCACTAAACACGTGTTGACTACTATACGAGGGCATGAGTATAACTAATATCATGAAACTGGCAATGTGGCATGCTGCATGTTCTTTTCAATATTCACGTTGTCATTTTACAGCTACCATTAAAGGGTTTATTGCTATCCCATCTCCTGTATTGAACTGGGCGGGGAGTCAGGATTACTGTATGACCTATCACACAGATTTGGCCAGCCCAAAAGATGAAACACAGACCGAGGAGTTTCAACAATTGGTGTCATCCCAGGGCGCTTCTTGGATTGGCATTAATAGGCCTAGTTGGATTTGGGTAAATGGGGATGACGGGTCTGGGCTTAGGTGGCATCCTGGCAATCCAAATAATATTGATGGAGATGACAACTGTGGTTTTCTAAATAATAGCCTGTTAGAGGATAAACCATGCAGCAGCCAATTCTACTTCTTCTGTCACATCCGTGAGTATTTTGGTTTTTGGTCAGTTGTGAAAGTCATAAAGCATCCACCCTTAATAAACCATTGTGTCTTCTACAGCATATACAGTGAGACAGCAAGTATTAAAACTGAAGATTCAAGGAGACAATAGTGTGTTTGGTCCTTCTTCTCAGGCAGCCATTTTACAACAGGTAAAGTCATGCAAAGTTGCTATATTTGACTGAATGACAGAAGTATTACAAATGTACTGTATTCATGAACACACTATACATTTATTTTTACCATTTATAGTAATAACAATTCATAGTTACATTTTAATCTTGGAACTTCTAAAAGCTACTTGTTTCCTCACCAGCATCATTTTTCTGTACTATAAAAAAGAGAAACTTGAGAAACTATAAATTTCTCTGTTCTGAAGGCTTTTTCATAGCAGAAAACACTGACAGTAGAGACTCTTTTCCTAGATGTGAAATAAACATTTAACTTTCAAATGTTTTCGGTGTCCTTGTGTTGTTTAATCTGTATTTCTAGGCTTACATGAATATATACATATCTGTCATACAAATCCCTGTGAATTAGTTGTTACCATAGAAATGCTAAGCCTAACAAGGTGTGCATTAATATAAACATGCAAACTAAGGGCCTTTTTACACCTGGTCACTTCATGTGTTTTCTCTGATCCGATAGCTATCTGATTTGTTAAAACTGTTCCTATTAGCAAACAGAGGAGGGTGCTAGGGACGAGAACCCAAACACAGGCCAGTGTCCAAAAAAGAGAATTTATTGAAATGACAAAAGGTAGAAGAGGGACTAGTCTGATGCCATGGACGTGACAGGTGTGTTCCTCAAGTGTGTGGGAGAAAATGAGGATGTCGTCCAGCTAAACCAGTGCTTGGAACACTGCTGGGGCATTAGTGAGGCCGAACGGCATCACCAGGTACTCGTAATGACCAGTGGGAGTGTTGAATGTGGTCTTCCATTCATCACCCTCCCGGATGCGAATTAGGTGATGAATGGAACGCATCCCGGGTGCGTTCCGAAGGTCCAGCTTGGAGAAAATGGTGGCTCCCTGGAGGAGCTCAAAAGCAGAGGCCATGAGTGGCAACGGGTAGCGATTCTTGATGGTGATGGCATTAAGGCCCCAATAGTCGATACAGGGCCGGGGGGGCAGTGCCCGGCAGGAGGTCGATAGCACAGTCATAAGGTCTATGCGGTGGCAGGGAAGTGGCACAAGCTCTACTGAACACTTGTCCCAGATCATGGTATTCAGCAGGCACCAGAGAGAGGTCGGATGACTGACTGATAACAAGCGGGGTGTCAAGGCGGTAAGGCAATGAGCAAGCAGTAGATCCCCCAACCAAGGACCCGGCCGCTGGACCAATCCATGTTTCTGAAGCCAAGGTAAACTCCTCATTGAGGAACTCCGCGTCAGCTCCAGAGTCAACGAAGACCGCTAGATCATGTTCTTGGCTCTTGATCTGGAAACATGCTCGGAGAGGTGGCTTGGGGGAGGCTAGACACCAGAGGCTCGCCGTGGGCTCCTCTTTCAACGGCGAGCCCTGTCTTTTGCTGGGCACGCGAAGGCAAAGTGTCCTGCCTTGCCACAGTAAAGACAGAGGTCGTGGGCCCGGCGCCGCTCCTTCTCTGCTGAGGACAGGAGACGCCGTCCTATCTCCATTGGCTGGGGAGGTGGAGGCGAGTGCGATCTGTTAGATTCCGAGCGGGGCTTGACATATGGGTTTCTGGGAGGCAAGTATGATCTGCCTGGTTCGACATAAGGCTTGGCATACGGGGTTCTGGGAGGCCAGGAACGGGTTGGGCGTCCCTCCTCTCTTCGTTCCTGGATATGGCGATCGATCCTGGTTGCCAGACAAACCAGGTCGCCAAGCTCGTCGGGGAGTTCTCGGGCCGCGAGTTCATCCTTCACCTGGGGGGCCAAGCCACGGTAGAACGCATCGTAGAGCACCGTGGGGTTCCATCCACTGTTCCCAGCTGCCATGTGGAAATCCACAGCGTACTCAGCCACAGAGCCACAGGACCCCTGAGATGATTCGAACAAGGCTCGAGTGGCGTCCATCTTAGGCAGAGTGGAGTCGAAAACCTTGCGCAGCTCAGCCGAAAAGGCATCGCACGAGAAGCAGATGACTGACTGACGTTCCCACTCTGCTGTTGCCCAGATCTTGGCCTTCCCAGATAACAAAGAGATAACGTACGCTACCTTGGACCGATCCAAAGGGAAGGAAGAGGGTTCGAGCTCGAAGATCACCGAGCACTGCATCAAAAATGCACGCCAAAGTCCCGCCTCGCCATAGAAATGCCCGGGATGGGGCAGATGTGGCTCCCGAATGGGGTTTATGTTCTGCTCAACCACGGGTAAGGGGGGCTGGGCAGGTGGCCTCGTAAAAAGCAAGGAGGCCTGTGTCGTGGTGAGCATGCTCATGCGCCGAATGAGCTCATTGGTGGATATGGCTATCTCCTTGAGTTGGCGCTCGTGCACAGCGGAGGATTTGGATAAGGAGTCGAGCTGGGACTGCAACTCCTGAGATCCTGCTAGGTTCATTTTTGGCCAGATGATACTATCAGCAAACAGAGGAGGGTGCTAGGGATGAGAACCCAAACGCAGGCCAGTGTCCAAAAAAGAGAATTTATTGAAATGACAAAAGGTAGCAGAGGGACTAGTCTGACGCCACGGGCGTAACAGTCTCGAAACCGGAAGTTCGATTCACGAGGAAATAAAGTAATCCACACAGAAAAAAGGAAGTAATCCAAGCATGGGCAACAGTAATCCAAACAGAAAAAAGGAAGTAATCCACACAGGAAAAGGTAACCCTAACAGCAAAAGGCCGGAGCGCAAAAACCGGAAAAACACCCGGCAGCAATGAATGAAAAAACTCACGTAGTAAATCCCGGGGGAAAAGTAATCTGAGACTGGGAAATCCACACGGATACAAACAGCAGCGAGGCACAGATAACACTCGCACCGGAAGATGGCAGGAGTGACTCACAATTCGCGACGTAGTGACGAGAGATCATCTGGTGACAATCCAGCACGAACGGCGAGCTTAAATAGTGCTGCCGAGTATAAAAGTCATGCGACAGGGAAATTGTGTGCGCAAGTGTGCGCCGCGAAGGTGAGCTTCGGAGGAGTACGCTAACAGTTACATTTACATTAGGCCACATAAATTTTACAATCGGATAGCTATCTGATCACAGAAAATACATGAAGTGACCAGGTGTAAAAAGCCCCTAAATCTTCTGTGTGAGAAAATTAATCTCCATCTTCTGACTGATTCAACAGTGCTGTGTTATAAATGAAAATAAGAGGTTGTATTATTCAGTAGTAAAATCATTACAATTTTCTTCAGGTCAAGCAGAAACTGAAGGACCACGGCGTAGAGAGAGAGACAAATGTGACCTGGAGGGTGTGGCCAGAATGGAACAATCGTTCACAAGAAGAATGATCTCTAAACAATCTTCTTACATACTTCTCAGCATCTAACTTTTAAATTCTATATCAGGTTCTGTTGTGGTGAAATGTATTGTCATAGAAAAAAACAGATTAAATTCAATTTGAATTCAAATTTATTAATTGATACTTAACTAGAATGTGTATAATGAAGGACATTCAAATCAAAAGGACACATAGTACAAAATATAGTTTTACTAGAAGAGTCTCTTGATTTTAGCAAACATTCAATCTGGGATGATCTTGGTCTTCAGATGTGGTTTATAATCCCTAATAATTATGCTTAATTACTGTTTTATTCATATATTCATTATTATTATTATTATTATTATTATTATTATTATTATTATTATTTACATATTAATGTACTTAAATCTTTGTAATGTGTATCTTATCTTGCTATTTATGTCAGTTGGAGGTTATTAGCTATTTTTCATCCTTTATACTATTGTCACACATCTGAATAAAAACATCCTCACTTATGAACTCTTGAAATTTGGCACACACGTCAGAGTCATGCGACACTAGGCTCGGGCAAAGGCTGGAATACGGGCGTGGCATGGGGCTCTGTAGCACCCCCTGTAATGCAAAAACAAACATTGGTGCACAGTCTTATTGGGATGACACGCGGTCCCGATCGCATCGAAGTGCCTATTGTGAATCTCGGACATAGTGCCACCAACAGGCACCAGGAAGTGTGTCAGTCACAACAGCTGCATGTGGTGACCTTTTAAATACTCCTCCTAGGACATTCATGCTATTGACACCAAAAGTGGTCAACATGATGCCGAGACATTGCACTCGCTAAATTGCGAAGGGATTTTTGATATATTTCGAACAGTGCTGCCATGGTGAGGCGACTAAGTTATGGCAAATTCAGAGAAACAGGAAGTGTCTTCTATCTAAGGCAAAAAATGTCTTATTGTGATGACACGCGGTGTGTATGTTCGGCCAAGGATTCCGATCGCAACGATGTGCTTATTGTGAGTCCCGGGTATAGCGCCACCAACAGGCCCCAGGAAGTGTGTCAGTCACAAAGGTGGATTTTTTGACAGCTGCATACGGTAAACATTTAAATACTCGATTTACTCAAAGCAATTGGTTGTAGCTTGGGAAAGACCTTTTTCTGCTTCTTTCTGCACCTGATTTTACTGTTTAATTTTTTTTTTAATGTTTTATTGTTCTGTTGATACAGAAATAATTCCTGCATTTGTTTAATTTTACAGTACAATTTTAACTGTTCAATGTTTGTTGCTTTTTTAAGGCTTTCCACATTTGCATTATTTATTGCAGTATTATGATCCAACAGTACTTCTGCAAAATGTAAGGAATAAATCAGTTCCCATTACAAGTATGCTCAGATAGTGTTTAATCAATTCTATTTACATAAAGCAGTTACTCTAATTACATAACTGAACCTTTGAACTGAATAACTGAACTGTGGTTATATTAAATTCATTTTTTAAATTTAATCAAATAATCAAATTCAAATAGTCTGTGGAATTTCAAACAATGAATTGAAATTATATAAAATGTTGTTTAAATAAATAAATAAAGTTACTGTTAATCATTCTGTTATGATGATGACAGCCTGTGTTATTACATTAGTTTATATAATGGTCTGTTTTTAATTAATTGCAATGCAAAACTTGTAAAAACTTGGTTGTGGCCTTGGAAAGATTCTTTCTACATTTTTTGTTTTTCCTGTGCTGTTTTTTTCTGCCTTTTTATGTTTGCATTATTTAAATCAGGCATTTGGATAGAGCATAAAAGTAGTGATCTTGGTTTGTCATTTACCAAGAACAGACAAGCTAATTCAGATCACACAATTCAGATTAAACAGTTATAATGTATTGCAGTTTATTTAAAGATAAAAACAAAATGTACATTAAAACAACAAAAACAAACTCAATTTCAAATGTCAGTCACTGTAAAATAAGATGTTCATACATCACAAGCTTTGCTGTAACAATGTTCTTAAATACAGCACAGTGAACAGATTGAAATCACTGTCATTATATTAATCATTTGTTGTGAATTTGAATTTAATAAGAATATTATATTACTTGGGATCTGAGATCCAATGAAGTGTATAAAGAACAATTAAACACATTATAAAATGTTTAAATGCCAAATATAGTAGTGTTTTGTACTTTAGGCCAAATCTTTTTTGTGTAATATTAGTAATTTAATGCAAAAAAACATTCCCATTCAATATAAAAATTGCTGTAGTTCTTCCAACACTACAGCAATTTTTATATTGAATGGGAAACGATAAACTAGTTTAAATAAAGCAGCAGAATCCAACTGTAAAGCAAAATCAAAATATGTAGTGCAGACCTTTTTATTATCCAGTTTAATATACAAATATATATATATACATATATATATTTTATATATAATATATACATATATATATATATATATATATATATATATAATATATACATATATATATATATATATATAAAATATACAAATTTATTTAAAACGTAGTTACATTCATTATATCATACAGAAAATAATATCAAATTATATATCAAATAATATAATACTAGATATAATGCACTTATATATCTGCATCATCCAAAACATCTTCTGGTGGTGATGCTATTTTGGTAACACTACCAAGACCAGTTTCTGAGACCACAGGAGAAGCATTCGTTGTTCTCAGAGTTAGAAGGGATGAAGAAGGAGAAAGGTCAGAGGTCATAGCAAAATTATTTAGTCCTGGGTTTCTTGGCAAACATGAATATTTATACTTGGAGTTGAAGAGCTTTTTCCCAGACGTTTCAATTGTTTGTGGTATCCTAGAAGTTAAATTGTGAAGATTTGGCTGGGGAGGTAGGTGCAGAAGGTTATGAAGCTCCATGTTAATGTCACCTTCCATAGGTTCCTTTTCAAGAAGCATGCTTCTGTTGGCAAAGATAGTTGGCTGGAATTGGAAATAAGGCTTCCAATTTCCAGGTTTGTCCCAGTTATACTTCCCACACAGGTGCATTTCTGGGTAAACCAGATTACTGAAGGATCCTTTAATGATATTTTGGTGCTCAATATTTTGGTAGCTTCTAATGACCTCATCCATCTCCATCATGTTGACCATGTGAGGCAACATCCCTTCACCTCCTCCTTCTTCTTTGAAATTATACAAACTCTCAACACTGGGCATTCCCACCATTTGCCGTTTTCCAAGGTATGTTTCAACCGAATTGCAGGAAATCCGGTCAAGGGGGATACCTAATTCTGGTTCAGTCATGACTGCATCAGGCTGCTTGAGACACTGGTACTCACTCATGACATCTTCAGTGGTCTCACCCTCCGCAGAACCTCGTCCACTTGAGCCTGAGTTCCTGAATGGGTCATTCTTTCCTCGAATATCTTGAATTAGACCAAAGGTTTCATTATATGTTATAGGGCTACCCTTGACATTAGAAGCCAATGAAACATTAGCAGTTTTCCTAAGCTCATTCTTTTTAGTTTTGTATCTCAATATGAGAGCAATTATACTTATAATGAGCAAAAGCGACACTGCTAAAGAAACACTAAGGCTGACAGCCTGGACACGAACAGCAACACTGGTTAGCGCTTCTGCCGAATTGGAAATATCCACAACAACACGGCAAATCGTTGACCTGGAATCAAGCTTTGGACTGCTTGCCTGAATCAAAAAGTCTTCAACAGCCTCACTCGTGGCTATGTTGCCTCTTCTATGATACACTGGATTTGAGATATAAATACTGCCTGTGTTTTTGTTGACACTGAAAAATAGTGATGGCTTAGCTAAATTGTACTCCACAATGCCATCAATACCCTTATCATAATCCATGGCTGTCACATAACCAATAATTTGGCCCACTATGGAATTGTCTGGCAGAGTGAAATCATACAGCTTCTGGGTAAACACTGGACTAAACTCGTCCACACCTTCAACGTCCACCTGAACCCTCACCATAGCAGCTTGATCTCCTTTGTCTATGGCCTCTACTACAAAACAGTATTCATTTACTCTCTCATAGTCAAATATTTGTTTGGTATGGATTTCTCCAGTGAGTGGGTCAATGGTGAAGGCCTCGTTCATGTCTTGGTTTACATTGCCATAGTCCATGAAACAGGAGGTCAGAATGGAGTAGGTAAGCAAGCCAAAACTCCCTGCATCTTGATCAATAGCATGGACCATGCAAACCGGAGTAAAAGCAGGTAGGTTTTCTGCTACAGAACAATTGATGGTAGGGAACCTAAAGAAGGGCAAATGATCATTCTCATCAAGCACTGTGATGAATATCACAGCAAAGGACAGTTTCCTGTTGTCTGGATCACCTCCATCTGAGGCTTGAATAGTTAAAATGTGTTTACTTTCATCTTCATAATCCAGGGTGCCACTGGCTTCCAGAGTACCTGTTTGATAGTTCAATTGGAACAACCCTTTACTGTTACCAGAGATGATATCATACCTTACAGTGCCATTTGGTCCAAGGTCTAGATCTTGAGCAGACACCAAGACCAGAAAAGTACTTAACTGATTGTTCTCACTGGCTTGGACATGGTATTCCAAGCTGCTAAAAACCGGTTCATTATCATTGATATCAAGCACCATGACTGAGACTATGGTTGAGCTGTTTAGCCGAGGCACTCCTCTGTCCATCACAGTAACAGTCAACAAGTATGTCTCTGTGGTCTCTCTGTCCAGAGTGTCACACAGCACTAAATAACCCACAAAACTTTTCTGGAACTCTGTAGGCACAACTGCAGCTTCAATGCAGAAATGTCTCTTCTCATTTCCCCCAGTAATGGTATAGTCTAAGTGGGTGTTTTCCTCAGAATAATCCTGGTCCTGAGCCAGCAGGGTGAGGAGTACATTTCCAACAGGTGTGTCTTCACACACACTCACCTGGTATGTGCTATGCTGGAAAAAAGGTGCATGGTCATTGAAGTCCTGCACCTCTATATCTACTGACGTGACACTAGAAAGACTAGGATCGCCTCCGTCCCGAGCTTCCACCAGAAGCCGAATGATGCTGCTGTCATCTGCATGCTTCAGAGGCTTGCTGGTATATATAGAACCTGGGCACAGAAAAGGGATGATAAATATGTGTGTATATATATATATATATATATATATATATATATATATATATATATATATATATATATATATATATGTATATAAAATAATCATATAATAATTTATAGCATTGTGTGTATGTAGTTTGAGATATCTATTGTTGATTTAACCAAGTAGTTTTGTAATGCCTTGCTTTCTACTTGGTGAACATAAATGAAATCTGCTTGATCAATCAGTTTTACAAATTTCTGAAAGATTTTGCAAATGTGATACTTAGCTAGTTCACTGTAACACTGTCAAGGTTAGTAAGCTTGAATTTTAGACAAATATTACCATTTTCATGACTAATATAGAAACCAGCCTTTGTGGAGGAGAGAAGCCTGTAAGAGATCTTGCCATTCAGACCCGAGTCTCTGTCTGTAGCTGATACAGCCACCACAAACACATCTGCAGGTGTCAGCTCTGGCAACACTACCTGCAATACAGTCAAAGATAAATCTACAAGACAGTAGTGTATTTATACTCTTGTAAGAAATAAAAAATGTGGTAGTGAAAATAAAACGATGATGGTGAAGATCTTAATGAAGAACAAGAAGTTTATTCCAGCATAGCAGTGACAAATACATGAAGTACTTTGGGTTCATCGGAGTCAGTCAGAACCCAGAGCAAATCCTGCTCACGCATTTTATACCGTTTTCCTCTTTGTAGTTTAAATGAGCTTTGAATGTGTATTGAGCGTAAGAACTGAGTGTCTCCCAAATGGCTGGGTCACACCTTGTTATTTAGCCAGATGTCTTTAAATGTTAATCATGGTCACATATACCTTGTCTTGTTATTGTTACAATTGTTATCAGTCAAATAGTTCCTTTAAATGGTAATCACAGTCACCGCGGTCACGCAGACCTTGGCTTGGTATTGTTACAGTTGTTATCAACCAAATGGTCACTTTAAATGGTAATCACGGTCACGTAAATCCTTTGTTCGTGGTGATCCTTGATGTCTTGCTGCCGTTCCCATATTTATAACTGAATCAAGTTTATATGTTTAGAGTCCTAAACATATTACCTTATGATACTTAAACCTTTTTAGGAATGAGCTCTTTTAGATGTGTACCTTGGAGTGGAATTTGGGTGCAATTTCTGTAATTTCTTACACCCTCTAATGTATCAAGACGTGTATCAACCTCAAGATGGTGAGATATGTTCATCATACAGTTCCAATATACCAAATATATATGAAAAAAGGAGCATTAAGCACTACCTCTAATCACAAACAAGTTTAAAATATCAGATTAAATACCTGGTAAAACTCTTGAGAGAACACTGGTGCGTTATCATTTACATCCAAAACTTTAATAGTTATCTGTGCCTCCATTTGATGTACTGAATCGGATGCCACTACAGTCAGTGTGTGCAAGATCTGATCCTCATAATCCAGACTTTTGATAGATGTGATTATTCCAGAATAGAAGTCAATGGCAAAGCTGTCATTTGGCTTCTCTGTTTGTGCCAAGCTGTAGGTGATCGAAGAATGAAGATCTGCATCAGAGGCCATTACTTGGAAAATAATATGGCCAGGTGGATAATCTGAATATCAACAAAAGTATAAAAGAGAATTTAATTCAAGCATTATTTGTATAGCAGTACAGATTTCACCTTCAACAAAAACGTTGTCTTTTTGTGTGTTTAGATGACTGATATCTGATTGATATCTTACTCTCAGGGACCAATAGAGGCTCCACTGCTTGTATCACTGGGCTGTTGTCGTTAATATCCACAACCTGAACCTGAACAGTGCATGTTTCCGTAAGAGCTGGATTTCCCCGGTCTTTAGCCTCAACAATCAACCTGTCAGTCAGCAAAACATGTTCAAATGAATACAAAACATGTATAATGATAAGCCATTATGAACAGTAGATGTTTAGCATTTAAAGATTTTTTTTTTCAGAAATTCAGTGTACATTACATTGACAAAAGAACATCCAAACTTTCATTTCCTGGATTTCTGTAAATGTCCAGGTGGTTGCTATAAGTACAATATATTTTTTATTTGTTTGCAAGCAAAAACTCCAATGGGACTGAAAACCAGCACAAACAGCACATCTATGACACCTACAGCATAATGAGTATTGATGAATACTTCATCAAATATTGAGTATTGATGAAGAGTGTAATTCCTGAGCATACTTGTAAGAGGAGACAAGTTCTCTGTCAAGGACCGCACTGGTGGCCAGAATCCCACGTATTGAGTCGATAATGAAGGCGTTGTTTCGATTTCCATCCACTATAGTGTAATCTATCTGCCCATTCACACCACTATCAGCGTCCACTGCTAACACCTGAGAGGGAAAAAGGTGTAGTTACTCTTTCTGTCTCGAGTCAGACGCAGTGGCATTTGGGATACAGTCATAATCTCCATCATTTAACAACAACAAGCTAAACACACACAGACCTGCATGACGTAAGTGTTAGGAATCTGTCCCTCCCACACTGCAGTTCTGTAGTAACTTTGTTTAAACACTGGAGCATTGTCGTTTAAATCCTGTAGAGTGACGGTCACTCTGGCATGGCTTGAATGGCGGCCATTTTCTGCCAAAACCACCAGATGAAACTCATGTTCCCTTTCAAAGTCCAGCAAATGCTGATCTCTAATTGTTATATCACCTGTGGAAGGATGAGAGTCAATGAAATCAAAATTATTAATTTATTAATGTTTATTCACTAGTCTGGGAATTAGGGAACTGAACAAAAGTGTGAGGAGGATTTTAGTATTATTCACATATCATATCTATCTGTAGAGTAGATACCAGATTAATCATGAAGTATGTTACAGCTAACATTTTTTTAAATAAATATGCATTGCTTTTAATCATTTCAAAAGGTTTCTGTTTCATTTTTTAATACCTCAAATTCTTCATTCTTCAACTCATCTTTTTTTTCAAACCCCTGCTACATTCAACATGTTTCGTGTTTCATATTTGTGATTCTACCACAGAAAAATGCTAAAAAGAAATTGCTGAAAATGCTGAAAAATGCTGAAAATTGGTTTTAATTTCCTAGATTTTTTTTCTGTTTATGTTGGATAACTAAAGCTAAGTTCACTCATACAGTGATTTAGTGTAAGTATTCCTACTACTGGTTGCCATAGCAATAACATTCATAAGTAGACGGCGTGACTAGCGTGAAGGCACTCTTCTGTCTTTACTCTCATTGGTAGTCGACTGCATCATATCATAGCGCTTGTTTTGCGACTTGCTGTATGTAAAACAAAGATGGTTCCCGACACACTAAGGACTTTAGTCTCACCTGTGTTAGCATCGATGCTGAATGCTCCGTTCTCATTGCCGCTAAAAATGCTGTACTTCGCTGTGACTTCTGTAGCACTTTGATCATGAGCAACAACGTTTCCCACCCAGGTGCCTTAATGACAAAAATTAAAAATACTTTTTAACTAATTAATATTAACTAATTAATCTCATGAGTGTGATTAACGTTAATTAATTAATGATTAATTAAGTATTAACCCAACAATCTAGAAATATTTCAAGGAAAAATTTAATTACATTTAATTTTCTAAGATATTGAACAATTTCTATGAGCAACTTCTGTATAAAAATGCAGTACCTGTAAGGCTGTTCTCAGGTAAGCTCACTTCATAGTGTTTCACTGTAAACTGCAGCAGGGGCTCATCTCCGTTAAGGGTAATTATCACAAGGCAGGTGGAGGTGAGAGCAGGCGAGCCCAAATCTGTGGCCCAAACCTTCAGCACCTTCGTCCCAGGTACATTGGCCCTCATTGGAGATTTCGTCTGCACCTCTCCGGTCCATTGGTCAATCTGAAATTGCTCATCTTCCTCTGTTAACCTGAACACAACAGTACCGTTTTCACCTTGATCTGGATCATGTGCTGCAACCATGGCAACAATTTGGTTAAACCCTGCACTAGCCGATGCCCTTATTGGGTCATTAATGCAATAAGGCATGTTATCATTAACATCCTCCACTTCAACACTGACGATAACGACAGAACTACGTGGACCCTGACTACAGGCGTCAGTCGCTACAGCACGGAGATTGTACTGCGACTGAATTTCCCGGTCCAGAGGTTTCATTAAATGCACAGCCCCTGTCAAGGAGTCCACAGAAAATGTCCCGGATTCTTCTTCAATCAAGGAGAAGGTGACTTCAGCATTTTGACCTTCATCTGGGTCTCGAGCAATAAGACGGAGAATCTCACTGCCAAGAGGAAGGTCTTCACTAACGATGGCACGGTAGGAAGTTCGATCAAAGGCCGGACTGTTGTCATTCTCATCTGAGAGACTTATAGAAAGAGTGGCAGTGGAAGTGAGAGAGGCAAAGCCCTGATCAGCAGCCTTAATGAGGAGTGTGTAATTAGGACGTTTCTCTCTGTCCAGAGAGTTAGTAGTACTGACAGCTCCAGTCTCTGAGTTGATAAAGAAATCTCCAAAAGTATCTAATCAACACAGGAGAAAAGCAAAACAGCAAAGGGAATAGACATTGAATAACTAATTAAAATGACTGAAATAAATTTCATATTATTTTGACAAAGTTTATATATACTTCTAATATTTGCAAGCATGACATCATATCTGATCCACATAACAAAACAAGCTTTACTTCCCAGAATTCTCATCCCTATAATAAAGATATGAGCCCCGCATGAACCCCGCTAGGTCTTCTAGTTCTAGTAATTCTTTCCTAAGTCTTCGCTAAATCTTGCTTGTGTAATCACTTTCTGGTACTTTTTTTGGCATTTCGAAGTCTATTCTTTATTGTCTGCTTCACCCAATAAGCCCTGCTAAGTTGCTGAAAGGAAAAAACTACTGACATTTCATGCTAATTGGTTAGAGTTAAACTATCAGAAAGCTAATATTATATTATTCACATTTTATTAGATGACTCCAAAATCTCCAGAAAATGCATGAACATAAATAGTATACTCACTCTCTATAGAATAGATCACCGTTCCGTTGATCCCGTCATCAGGGTCAAAGGTCACAGCAGTGTGAATGACCCCTGAAGGGAGATTCTCTGGTATAACAATATGGAGGAATGACTGGGAGAACTCGGGTGGATTGTCGTTAACGTCGAGCACAGAGCAAAGGACTGTAGTTGTGCTGGAGAGAGCAGGAATCCCAGCATCCTCTGCCTGAACTGCAGATCAGCCAATCAGGTCAGAGTTAGGTCATGTGATGAGCACAATGCACAGGTAAAGTCCAAATAAGGAGAAGCAGATGCATTTACAGTAAGAGTTAGTGATTTTTTAAATAGTTACACTAGCTATCCTAATTACCTACAAAATTGCAAAGAAACTCCTAACATGGACTGTAATATTAATATTAAATAGTGGGACTGAAATTTTAAACTCTCCATATGGTGTTTAATCCTGACCCAAAGATTCTTACCTCTGAGAATGAAGCTGTGCTGCAGCTCCCGGTCCAACCTTGTGGTGGTGCTGATATGACCAGAGTGTGAGTGAATGCTGAAAAACTCATAATCAGCACCAGGCAAGAGGCTGTAGCTAATATTAGCATTCTCACCTGTGAGGAAGGGAGCACACACGTATGAACACCTTTCCAATCTATCCATACACCCGTCATGTATCTTTCCTCCTTTGCTGTACCTGAATCCAAGTCCGATGCTCTGACTGTAATCACTGCTTCTCCTGGCTCTCTGTTCTCCATCACGCTGGCTCGGTAAAGGTTGTGTTCAAACAATGGAGTCTCATCGTTCACATCCACTAACAGCACAGTCACGGTCTGAGTGGACGAAAGAGACGGTGTCCCACCATCTGAGACCTGGACTGTAAGCCCAAAAGCATGCTGGGATTCGTAATCCACAGAGGAGTTCAAATACAAGTGACCTTGCAGGGCATAAGAAAAGAAAAAAGATTGAAAGAATGCTAATTATTACCAAACTTGTCAAAACGTTACTCATTAATAATCATCATTATTTATTGGTTGATGACAAAAAGCATATAATAAAATGTTTCTTGAAAAGCTAGTGTCCTGATTAAATCCCACAATGCATTGCAACATCTATGTGCCTAAATAATGTATTCTAAATGGTTCAAAATACCCATGAGGCATTTCAGCATCATTTGGGAAACATAAAAGAACACTTCAACATGTACATGAGCAAGATAAAAAAATTCTTTGAATGTATATCCATAACACAATGCAGGATTTTACCTGATCTCTCCAAACGAAACACTCCAGCTTCATTTCCAGAGATCACACTGAAGCTCACATGACTGTTCACTCCTTCATCTTCATCTCTGGCCAGGAAATGATGTAGAAGACTCCCGACTTCTGTGTCCTCTGCTATGTGAACTGTTTCGTTTGAAAAAAAGGTGGGGCTGTTGTCGTTGATGTCCAATAAGAACACCTGAGCCATCACAGAATCGAAGTGTGTGCTGTCGCTGGCGGTAACAACAAAGGCAAAGCTTTGATTGCGCTCACGATCTAACAGTGAAGTTGTTAAGACAGCCCCAGAGTCAGGGTCAATCCTGAAAGGCAGCTTCTCCGCAGTGAAGTTCGGGTCAAAGGTCAGCGTGTAACAAACAGCACTGTTACGAAGAGTCCCATCACCGTCGATGGCTTTGAAGACGTACACTACGGTTCCTACGGTGACATCTTCCTGAACACTGAACACAACAATGCTGTTGTTGCCAGGGAAACTGGGGGTGTGGTCATTTACATCATCAATGCTGACAGACACTAAAACAGTGGCATTAAAATTGGGATGAACTTCGAAATAGTACTGCTGATTAGTCTCGTAATCTAAGGGCTTTGCTAGATAAATGTTGCCATTCGCTGGATCAGTAGTAAAGTGAAAACTCCCATCTCCATTAGCCACAGTGTAGCGCAACGGCTGACTGCTTCTCCTGAAAACTCCAAGCGAGCCAATCAGAGATCCCACACCGGTATCTTCTCTGACGGTTAAACATCGGAGGCCCAAAAATTCACGACTGCCCACTTTGTGACCTTGGACATGAGCGCAAGTGTGGACCTAGATATTTTTAAATTAAAATGAATTAAATGTATTACAAGTAATTTTAATAAATTTGCATATATTTATGTGAACCCTGAAGCTTTACCTGTACGTGCACAATTGCCGTCTGCTCTACAGGGGCAGCACCGTTGTCCGTAGCAACCACCCTGATGGTGTACCTCCTCCGGTGATTACGGTCGAATCTTGTTGTAATCTTGATTTCTCCACTCTGACTGTCAATCTCAAAACGACCAATTACGTCATCTACAGGAAAAGAAAACAAGATTAGGGTCACAAGACTTAACAAAATGGCTCTTCACAGTTTATAAAATAGCACTTGATAGAGCACATCCTAATATTTTCCATTTAATTTTGCATATCTTGCTCTGGTAGTTAATCTATCTAACCACACAAATAAATTTTTGGACTTTTGGAAATTTATTTTAGTTTTAATTTAATTTTAGTTAAGTTTATAAAATAATGGCAACTTGGTGAATTCTAGAAAACTCTATACATTCGTGTGCCACATTTACAGCTGACTTTAAGTGAGGTGTAGTTTCTAATTTATCTATAACATATTTGAACTTCAAGATATCTGATACTGTCTTCTATGTTGACATTAAAAAGACAATTTGAGACAAAATACTTATACTAATAATAATATGTCTGAATATATTTGAGATGTTAATAAACACCAGAATACAAGCCATGAATGTACTGCAGATTTACCTCCTCTTAGATAAAATGTAACCGTCCCATTTTCTCCTGCATCCAGGTCCTTAGCAAACATATTCGCTATCACAGAACCGACAGGAAGGTTAGAACAAACCTGTAAAACAAAGAAAACACATTGTCATCAATACTGCAGATAAAACTGGATACCTCTGAGATATAAACTGTACTGAATCTGTGTCTTTAATATTTATGTTGAAATACTATGATAAAAACAAGTAACAGACAAAATATCTTTATTATTTTACTGTTTGTTACGCTTATCCTGCTACACTACCTTCTCGTCATGTAACAAATATGACCAATTAATCAACTGCATTTCATTTGATATTCAAAAAGAATGTCGTAAACGTCGTTGACCTGCAAGCTGAGCTCCTTGTGTGTGAACTGAGGTGGATTGTCGTTGATATCGGTCACAGTTACGTAGACGGTTGTGGTGGAGTTCAGGCGAGGATGACCGTGATCGGTCACTAAGACTCTTAGTGTGTGGTGAGGTTGATGCTCTCGATCCAAAGCCACCCAGTTAATTAGCCCTCCTGCCAAAAGCCAGAAAATAACACAGGACTGAAATAAACATTATCCAATGCCCAACCTGAGATGATGTGTATCAATGATTACCCCGAGGCAGCGATTTTTAAAGCAGAACAGTTTATTGAAGGATGGATTATGGGGTCTCACCAGTTTTAGAGTCAATGCGGAAGTGTTTGGTGTCAGACAGCAGGATGTAGGACAGCTGTCCGTTTTTCCCAGAATCTCTATCTGTAGCGTTCAACTTTCCCATCAGGCCGTGCGGGTTCAGACTCTCTGGGACGATGAAAAAGTATCTTTCTCTACTGAAAACTGGAGTGTTATCATTTTCATCCTGCACTGAGATGATGACGATGGCTGATGCACTCATTGCTTCATCACTGCCTCGAGCTGTGGCACGAATGTGAAATCTGTACATCTTCTCTGACTCGTAATCCAGACTGCGGGCCACAAAGATCCAGCCACTCTCTGGCTGTATAAGGAACGGCAACGTTGTTGACAGTGGATCCATAGAGTAGCTGAGAATTCTGGCTAAAGGTGACCCAGTCTGTGATTTGATCCCATGGGCACGCACTTGGATAACACGAGTGCCGCTTTGAGCATTTTCTCCAATCTCGACTTGGTAAATTAGCGTCTCGAAGGCTAGCATATCCTTCACGTTCACTGAAGGGTCAAGCTCCACCATAAGGCTCATTGAGGAGCTTAATGACGGATTTCCTTTATCTTTGGCCACCAAGTTAAGCTCATATTTCTGTAGAGTATCTTCTGTAATACTGCTCTTTAGCGTTAAAGTCCCAAAATGAGGATGAATAGCGAATAACTGACTCTCAGAATGCAGAGAGTAGCGAATCTGCCCATTAGCATCGCTGTCGCTGTCATGAGCATGTGCTACGTAGACCGTCGTCCCAGGAACAGCTTTATGGGATAATGTGATGAGGTCGAAGCTTATTGGGAAGACAGGTGGGTTGTCATTGATGTCTGTGATGATAATGTGGACATAAGCGGTGCTGTAAATGGCCTGAGTATTGATGTAAGCCTCAACAGTGAGAAGTGCACTTGGTACTGACTCGTGATCTAGTGAAATGTTGGTGTAGATCACACCAGTCTCGGAATCCAGAGAGAAAAACCCCTCAGGATTACCCGAGGAGATCCGATACATGTGAGCATCCACCAAATCTGCAAGGGAAGATACCATTAAAAGAAAAATATAACTCTCCAAAGTTCTTGTTAGCTGTGTCTCAAATAACAAATGTTTAGTGGTGTTAAATGTCAAAACACTTCTAACTGTTTCAGTGCTGATACTTTTCATGTAATATGTAGATGATGTGCTTCAACAGGGGGGCAGGGGGGCACGGTGGCTTAGTGGTTAGCACGTTCGCCTCACACCTCCAGGGTTGGGGGGTCGATTCCCGCCTCCGCCTTGTGTGTGTGGAGTTTGCATGTTCTCCCCGTGCCTCAGGGGTTTCCTCAGGGTACTCCGGTTTCCTCCCCCGGTCCAAAGACATGCATGGTAGGTTGATTGGCATCTCTGGAAAATTGTCCGTAGTGTGTGATTGCGTGAGTGAATGAGAGTATGTGTGTGCCCTGCGATGGGTTGGCACTCCTTCCAGGGTGTATCCTGCCTTGATGCCCGATGACGCCTGAGATAGGCACAGGCTCCCCGTGACCCGAGATAGTTCGGATAAGCGGTAGAAGATGAATGAATGAATGAATGAATGTGCTTCAACACTCGACAATTCATTCTTCCGTTTATTTTCCAATTTGGTCATTTGCAAATCCCTCTAGATTTCTGTAAATCTGCCACATCTTTTCTAACAGCTAGCACGATCTTCCCTTGTCTGCATACATACAGTACAGTAAGCTCAAATATCACTGTAATTGGCTAGTTTTTCCTGTTCATTAGCATACAGTACCATCAAATTCTTTGCAATTAGTAGCCTACTGGCAGCACTTACCCCCTGAGATTTAATCAAAAATTTCCTGACAATGCCACAACTTTGTCATCTTTTATGACAGGCAATGATTATGTGATCTCACCGTGAGGTTTTACAGCCTGCACTTTCCCCACCGAGGTGCCAGGAGGAGAATCCTCAGACACAGAGAAGTTGTAGTAGGACTTTTGGAAGAGTGCAGGGGCGTGGCCAGCGTTCAGAATGTTGACAATGATGTCAGCAGGTCTCGGAGAAGCCACACCTCCTCCATCATGGGCAGAGACAGCGAGATGCACAGTGCCAGAGCTGAGCTTAGAGAGACTGGAGGAGATGGAGAGTGTACCTGCAGACCACACACACATACACACACACACACACACACACAAAACAAAGTGTATTTTTTTCCACAGTATTATAAAAGCTAATAACTTTTTTCCACATCCTGCATTTTCCAAATGTCGATTTTGTCGTTGTTTCACCTGAGGATTTGTTCACAGAGAAAAATGATGTGTGGTCTCCATGGAGAAGCTTGTATGAAACTCGTCCGTAAATACCCGAATCTCGATCTGTGGCAAAGACGGTGAGGATTTCAGCGCCTGTCTGAGTGTTCCTACTCAAGCTTGTGGTGTATTTCTCTGGGTTAAATACAGGGGTGTTATCGTTCACATCCTCCACATCTACATGAAGATACATCTGTGAGCCGAGGCCTCCCTAAAGAGGAGGACAGAAAACGATCAGCAGGACTAATGAGTTTACACAATGTCCCTCACTATATAAATAAAAATAAATAAATAAATATTAATAATAATATAATATAATAAGATTAATAATACAGTCTGTCTACATTACACTCACTTGGTCTTCAGCTTTTACCAAAAGGTCAACATTCACCAGGCCTTCATCGCGATCAATGTCACCGGACACACAGATCTCTCCAGTAACGGGGTTGATGTGAAACAGGTTGTTTGTGTATTCAGTGTTAAACGCATCTGAAAAATCGTAACGCACCGATCCAAACTCACCACCATCAGCATCCTCAGCAGTTACCTATACAACAAAAAGCTCATCAATCAAAATAACACAGAAGAATTAAAACAGAGAAAAAAAATCATCTCTGTCTGAATATCATGTTACTGTCTTTGCATCTTTCTCTTGTTTCACTAAAAATTGACAGAATTCAGTCATTTCAGGAACAAAATATAAGACGAATTGTTAGTCGTGTTTGGTGAGAAGTTCTAAAGCACTTTTGACAGGATTCACAAGCTCGTTCTGATACGTTACCGTAACGACACATACACTTGTACAGCTGAACTTAACAATAAACTAATAAAAAAACGTGAAATTTGACAAAGAAAACATAGTCATTGGTATGGAAATATTTTCTATGAGTAGATGTTTATTTAACGTTGTTTAAAGGAGTCTCCGGTTTTTTATTCTTTAATAA
Source organism: Tachysurus vachellii (assembly GCF_030014155.1). Lineage (NCBI taxonomy): Eukaryota > Metazoa > Chordata > Actinopteri > Siluriformes > Bagridae > Tachysurus > Tachysurus vachellii. The sequence continues at coordinate 28,981,039 of NC_083461.1, read as the reverse complement.
TAATCCTTATTCTATACTAAACCTTATATTCTTGCTACAAAGATTAACAAAGCCACGATGATAACTTCTCGTTTGTCACATACATTTTACAGCTGCTTGTCTTTCCTACTTTGTTATCTCTCGTGTAGTTTAGCCCTGCAATTGGGCAGAGTTTGATTCTTTGATCCTTTCCTGCAGTAAATGTGATATAATGGATTTTATGGCCAGTGTGGATCACGGTGTGGATTTATCTTTCGGTCAAAGTCTAAAAGCTATAATACACATAGCATGTGAAACTGATACTTTAAACAGAGCTGGACCAAAAACAGAAATGTTTGTGTTTCATTCATTTAAAAATTATTATTATTATTATTATTATTATTATTATTATTATTATTATTATTATTATAAATGACCTAATTTTATTATTAAAGTCACCAAATAAAGCTGAATTTTTATTATTATTTTTTTTTATTAATATAATTTAATATTTTTATTATATAATTATTATTAAATAAACCAAATTTATTCTTTCATAATATAATTAAAAATAATATTCAGTAGACATGCACTGTATAATATTATTATAATAAAGTAATAATAATTATAATATTACTTACATAAAGAAAGATTATAACAAATAATATTTAGAAGATCTAGAGGTATTCGGCACATACAAATTATTATAATGTAATAATAAATCATTTGAAATATTGTGACAAAAGCTTATATTATTTTAACCTTGTTGAATTTCAAAGGAAATATCAAAGGTGAATACAACGGATATTTATAAGTCTATTAGTCTATACACTTATTTGAAGATTAGAGGCTTTACGGTTTATTGCTGCTGTTTTTCAGGCCAAAATGGGGCTTTATTTAAGGCTGAGGAATCATGAATAGCTACAAATACTGGTTAATCTCAGAGGAAAAACCTTCAGTTTTTTTTTATAGGCATGGATACAGTGTGATAATTCTCGCATTGTTTTGCTGTTTGTTCCAGAATGACAGTACCAGGATTCATGTTCACACACACACACACACACACACACACACAAACACACTTTCCACCTTGCAGTAACACTGCAGTCTTTGTACTGAGCAGAGTAAACACTCTCGCTCTTTTGCTGTCAGTTAGTGATGTCTCCTGATTCATAAAGAACTCTGTTCTCTGTGTGTGTGTAGCACTGAAACTAAAATTAGTGTGTGTGGTGTTGATATGAGTGTATCAGGTACAGTGGCTGTTGGGGTCTTTAACACTGTATGCGTTTGCAGATATATGTCCCAAATAAATTCTGCAAAGCGATGGTGACTTTATCAAAAAAAAACAAATATATGCCTTAAAATATTTACCTGGATAAAGCAGCTTCCGATGGCGAGATGTTCCCGAATGGTGGTGTTGTAGATCTGCTGTTGGAACACAGGGCTGTTATCATTGACATCCTCGATGTAGATGCTAACGGTAGCTGTAGAGGTTAAAGGGGGAAAGCCAGAGTCCACAGCCACCACCAAAAACACCAGATCTGACTCTCGCTCTCGGTCTAAACCTGCAGCAGTGCTGATGATACCAGTCAGGGAGTCAATGTTCACCAGAAAACTTTGATCCGACTGTAAAATCCAGTATGATATCCCAGAATCCTCATCATCATCATGGGCCTTGACCTGAATCACTGAGCTTCCTTCAGGAGCGTCCTCAAAAACGTTAGACTCATAGATTTTTTGCTCAAAAACCGGTGCATTATCGTTCACATCAGATATTCGTAGAACAAACGTCCTCTCGCTTCTCAACGGAGGAGAACCAAAATCCGAGGCAATGATGGTGAGCGTGTACTGATCTTTCTCCTCCTTGTCAAGTGCACCTTCCACGCATAAAGCATACACAAACGCGTCTACAGAATTTAAGATGAACTTCCCTTCCCCACCTTTGACGAGCACGCTGACTTTGTTCGTTTCTCCCAAATCAGGGTCTGAAATTATAATTCTGGCCACGTAATCTCCATAACTGGCACCTTCAGAAACCTCTGGAGCTCCACTTTCGCTCAAAAACACGATGCTGATATTAGGGCTGTTATCATTTACGTCCAGAATCTTGATTTCCACAAACACGCTGCTGGATTTTGGAGGAGATCCCTGATCCTGGGCCATCACGACCAGCTCAAAAGACGAGCTGGTTTCGTAATCCAGAATCTTATTCACACTAATGATACCTGTATTTTTGTCAATAATGAAAAACTCACCTGAGTTGCTCTGGAGTCGGTTGATCTCATATCTTATGAGGCCGTTAGAGTCAACATCCAGGTCGTGAGCGTTTACCTGACACACAGGTGTTAAAATGGGGGTGTTTTCCAAAATAAAAGCTTGATAGTCGGTCTGATCGAACACAGGAATGTTGTCATTTTCATCCAAAATGTTAACATTTACTTGTAAGTACCCGTTTTTTGGTGGTACCCCACCATCAAAAGCCTCAATGGTAAGATTGTAGAAATCCACAATTTCTCTATCCAGCTCTTTCACAAGAACCAAATCCATACTCTGGACGTTCAGTTTGAAAACTTTCTCTGGGATACTTTCCAAAAGTCTGTAGCCTTGAACACCAAATCTGCCTTCATCTTGATCTCCTGCAGCATCCAGGTGAAATGTTGTCCCGGTTTGAGTCCATTCGGACACGTTCAGCATCACGATTCCTTCAGGAAACACAGGCGCGTGATCGTTCACGTCTTTAACCACCACGTGAACCTTAACCACCTGTCCACTCAAACTTGTAATGGAAAATTCATATCTGTCTCTGCGTTCACGGTCCAGAACTGCAGATGTAGAAATAACTCCTGTCTCTGAATCTATTTTCAGATCACGGAAAACGTCTGAGTCTGTGCTCTCAGATATGAAGAACCCGCTGCTCTGTAGACCAGGAGGAAAAGCAGCTCTTACGTCCCCTACTCTTATTCCTACAGGTAAACCCTCCTCAACAGATACGCTCATTTTATACACCTGTGCCCATGACTTCACACACAGCAGTAACAAAAGGAAAAAAGTTTGCAATAAAATCCTTAAACAATGCTCCATTGTTTTCTACCATGCGTAAAATAATTCACAATAATTTCAGATTTTATTCCTATTTCTGGTCAATAAAATTAATATAACTTAAATCTTGCACTTATCACATTCTATCCTGTGTAATTATTTATTAATTCCTTTGATTCGTAGCTCTAAGCAAACTTTTAGTGCTATAATTCAGGTACGAACCGCATAGCCCACACCGAGACGCGCCTTCTCTGATTCAGGCTCGACAACAAAGAATCGAATCTCTTATTAATGAATCGAGTCCTAAATTGTGGAGTCGATTCTACTCAGTGTACGTGATTCGTGTCAAGTTCGGCTCAAACCTCGTGAACTAATTTGTTGATTTGTCACTGTTTTGGGAAAAAAGACCATCAAAATACAGAATTCTGAAGCATTTTATTTGAAAATTGTCTTATTTTACTTATTATTTTAGTATTGTTTTACTTATTTTATTATTTACTTATAAACACGTAATCCATCTAGTGTTAGCTCATTATTAACAGTAACATGCCCTATGTTATAAACAAATTGCATAATATATAACATATATAAATATAATATATATGTTATATATGTAAGAATTATATATATATATATATATATATATATATATATATATATATATATATATAAAAATATAAATATATTTTTTTTTTACAGGGTACACAATTATGCATTTTTTTATTTATTTATAATACGAGGTTTGTGGCAAATTTATTTATTTATTTATTAACTAAACGCACCTTTCATTTTGAATACAGCTCGCGTGTAGTACCACCAGTGTCCACTAGAGGATCACGAGAGCTCATGTTAGAAAGAATAAATAAAAATAAATAAATGCAGAGCAGTTATAACGACATGTCATGTTAATAACAAAGATAATGGTAACGTCTATTATGTCGATACTACAAGTAAAGTATATGAGCTAAATATACTGTATTATAGATGATCATTTAAGTAAAAAATCCATACATTTTATTTAGAATTATAGCTCGCCTGTTGTGCCACCATAGTGGACAGAAGTGGTACTACAAACTCATCAAATGCCTGTACACCTGCATGCAATAATAAAATAATAATTTAGTGCCAATATCTCTCACACTTGATTATTGAGATTGAATTGAACTCTTTTTTTTTACTGAATTTATCCTGATTTATCATCACTTATTTCAGTGGACAGTCCCGTGTTTCATTTTCTACAAAACTATTTACGATGAAATAAATCAGCAAACAATTTTAACTCCCTGTAAAGTGAGCTTTAATGGCCTTCCTTAAAAAAAACAAAAACATGGTGATGCAGGCAAAACCTATTTATAAACAGTAAGAAAGCATTTTTGTTCCACATTTAAACCACTTTTAACTGTGTATTAAGAGTTTCACTGTTTAAGATTTTTTTTTATTTATTACCATCACTACCACTGATTTACAAAGCAATAACAAAAAATACAAGAAAAACAATTATGCAGCAAGAGACTAAGAGCTGGCAATGACGTGTTACTGCAAACATGTCTCGGGGAAAAAAAGTATAATGGTATTAAAAAAAAAGTAAAAAAAAAAAAAAAAAGATATAATACAACGTTGACATTAAAATCTTTTTCTTTTTAGAATCTCTGGCTTCCAGTTGACCGGGTGGGTCTCCTCCGTCTGAAACACAAAGATAAAATTAATGAGATGCATAACAAGCAGAGCAAATATTCTATAGTGTCAAACTATTTTAATACTAAATAAATAAAGTGCAGTCTCACCGCTGTGTCGTCCTCCTTGTACACTTTGATGGTTTTATCCGCCTCGGCTGTGATCAAGCGGCTCTCGGAGTGATCGAACACGCAGGAGAAAATCCCTGACTCGCTGTCCAGAGAACCGGGCTGCACGGCAGCATGGATTCGCTGGAAATTATACCCCGTCCTCCAGTCCCACAGGTGGATTGTACCGTTATCGGCTGAAAAGGGGCAAGGCAAAGAACAGACAGATGTTTAAAGATGTTAGAAATTATATTTTTAACTTCTGAGATTGTGCATAATGCTCATGAGCAGAGGGGGGGGAAAAAGCACACCTCCAGAAACAAGAACTCCATCAGAATTCACTGCGAGCGTGTTAATGATGGCGTTGTGTCCTGACAGATTCTGGATAAAATTCCCATCTGGAAATTTCCACTGCTTGATGTTGTCTGGAGATCCCGAGGCAAACGTGTATCTTTATTGAAGGAAGAAGGAGGAAAGCGGTTACAGCACCTCAAAGCTGTCTTATGTTCATAAGTAAATTATTTATTCATGACAGTGCTGCTTAGATACACACTATTAATAATAACCATATAAACACTTTATTAATGTCAGGTTAAATAAAAAACAAAAAACCTATAAGTAAGGATGCTTACTGTCGGGGATGCAGCACGACCGCTCGCACAGATTTCTTGTGATTTGTTAGCGTGGCTCTCGTCTTCCCTGCGATTAGATCCCACAGTCTTATAGTGGTGTCGTGGCTCCCTGTAACACGACAGCAACAAAAACAACCCATTTAATAAACTTCAATGTCTCTGCATTCTGTATTTATACACCTAAACACCTAAACAAAAACAGCCAACTAACTGCAGTAAAAGAGTGCACTGTGTGTGTGAGTGTGTGTTCACCTGTGATTATTTGAGGCTCTGCACTCTGACACTTCACCGTGGCAACCGTGTTGGTGTGACCAGTCAGTGTGTGGGCATTAGCTTTGGTTCTAATGTCCCAAACCTACAAAACACAAAATATATGTCTTCCCTTGTTACAAGCTCATTAATTATTAATGATATTAGAGAGAGAGAGAGAGAGACAGAGAGAGAGAGACAGAGAGAGAGAGACTCACTCTGGCTGTAGCATCACGACTGCAGGTCACCAGGACATCAATAGTGGGATGGAGGTCCAGGTCGTAAACAGCGCTCAGGTGACCGTGGTAGTGACGAATAACCTGCAGACACAGACAGAGGAGTTACATCAAGTGTGAGCAATAGAGTTTAATGTTATACAGCTGGACCTCTCTACTCTCTACCTTATTGTACTCCAGATCCCAGCACTTGACCTGTTTGTCCTCTCCACAGGAGAACAGATACGGGCTGCGAGAGCTTATAGCTACTCCTCTTACTGTGCTGATGTGACCAGTTAGAGAGAGCTTCAGCTTCCCACTCGCCAGATCCCAGATCTACACACACAACGATGCATAAGAAACCCAACAGAACACAAAGATCCAAAAGACTGTTTTGCTAAAAATTTTAAATAAATCCAAAACCCAATGTGTGATTTCTTTTTTTTTAACCATTATTGAGTCCATACCTTTATTGTCCTGTCTGCAGATCCAGTAACAAACCACTGGTTTCCAGGCTCCACTGCTAAACACCTGACCCAGCCCAGATGGCCACTGATAACCTGCCACACACACACACAAATGCAACTAATAAACAACATCCAGCATTAACCTATAAGGATTTAAGAAGACATTTTAAAAGTCTATTTTGTCAGACATGCATATTAGTGCCCTAGATATTTAGGCCACCTATCTACTGGAATATACAACCATCCAGATCACATTAACTTTTGTTTAAGGTAGAGATGAACTACTCGCTCTCTCTCATTACCCGGTAGAGTTTCCATGGTGGGTGCCACTGTGGTTTGGGCATTGTTGGAGCTTTGCGTGGAATCAGCACTGAATTCTTTGTCCCTCCTGCTTCCATTAGCGACTGCACACAAACAGAACTCAAATGAGTGACGCATCATGGTGAAAAATCCTAGATATTATTATTATTACATTTATTTTGTCAATGTGCATCTTTATTCAATAAATTAGAAAAAACATGGTCTGTTCACCAGTGGGTGTTGTGGTGGTTGGGATCGTTCTGCTGCCCCGGCATGTCTGTGAATGTCTCCAACACTCGCTGCAGTTCGAGCCATGTCCTGCCTGCAACACACACACACACGCAGCATAAGACATTAGGCTTTCTACAGGAAGACTTTCTAGGGGTGTGTGTGTGTGTGTATACCTTGCTTGAGACGCAGGCAGAGCTAGTGCCAGGGAGTGAACTGCTGCTTCGCTAGGCATCTTCTGCAGCTGAGTGTCAGCAGTGAGAGCAACTCCTAAACATCATTAGCACACTGTGTTAAGTTTGTGCATAGCATTAATCTGTAAGGCTTAGCCATTAGTCTCAGTGTTCAGGACCTACCCGGGGCAGATGGGTACGGGTGTGGTCCTGTGATGAGGTACTCCGGAACACTCTCTGAGAAATTACAGGAAGACTCTTTTTTAACATTGTAAAATTTCTCTTTGTTAAACGCCAGCAATGATACAGAACTGTCCAAACACAGATCATGAGCAAAACCAATACGGTGAAGAATATTTGTGCTCACCAGCTGATGTGTAACCCGAGCTGTTGTACAGATCCAAGGCATGTGGAACTTTGCTTTTCCCTTCTTTCAGGACAGGCATGTGCAACACAGGGCCGTAATCCCCCCTCAGCTTAACGGCCATCTTCAGCTTATGACTGCAAAAGAATAGCACAAAACACACACACAAACTTATCAAACCTGTTGTTTTATTTAAAACATCTTAATATGTACATTGTCTCAAATCACTCAGCATGTAAAATGGACATTTTAAACCCACCTCTCTTCGTCCAGAGGGACCTGTTTGGCGTGATCAGACACAAACATGTCGTGGCTTCGTTTCAGAGACCTGAAAACCAGCGTGTGCACAGAGTGTTTCTGCACCTCCTGAATGTAAAAAACAAATGAAACAGATGAAGTGAGATTTCTTAGACATATACAATAATGTGTAAAGGAATTAGATCGTTTGTAACGTGCATCACATCCTGATGCTGTAACACTTTCACTTCACTGTGTCTTATATTATTATAATTATTATTCAGAAGCCCAGCAGACTATTTCAGACACATTTATCCAGAGTGACTTACAATTTATTTCATTTTATACAACTGAGCAAGTGAGGGTTAAGGGCCTTGGTCAGGGGCCCAGCAGTGGCAGCTTGATGGAACTGGGATTTGAACTCATGACCTTCTGATCAGTCCAACACCTTAACCAGTAGGCTACCACTAACTGTGAGCACTTACTGGAGTCTCTCCATACAAAGCACAGAAGCTCTTTTCCCTACAGAAATCAACGTGTAGTTTTTCCTGCAACAATAACATGAGCGCAAATTTCTATGGAAAATGAATCCCGTCCTGTGATTGAGTGTGTGTGTGTGTGTAAGCGAGAGAGATTGTGTGTGTGAGTGAGAGAGAGAGCGTGTGTATATATTGGAAAACATTACATTCTGCAACACCTTGACTGCCCAGGGACATAGGCCCGGATTCTGTATGTCAACTTCAGTTCGGCTTTTAATACAATAATTCCAGAATTTCTCCACTCCAAACTCCTAAGGCTCACTATACCCCCTTCCATCTGTCAGTGGATCACCAGCTTCCTGACAGGAACCAACAGGTGAGGCTGGGAGGTGTTACCTCCAGTATTCGGACAATCAGCACTGGCGCTCCGCAGGGATGTGTCCTCTCCCCACTGCTATTCTCCCTCTATACTAATGACTGCACTTCAAGTGACCCAACTGTTAAACTCCTGAAATTTGCAGATGATACTATGCTCATTGGTCTCATCCAGGATGGCAATGAGTCTGCATATCAGTAGGAGGTAAAGCTCTGGTGCAGTCAGAACAGCCTAGAGCTAAACACACTCAACACTGTGCAGATGATAGTGGACTTTAATAAAGACCCCTCAACACTACTCCCCCTCACAATACAGCCCTGTGTCATCTGTGGGGACCTTCAAGTTTCTGTGTACTACCATTTCCCAAGACCTGAAATGGGAGTGCAACATAAATGCCATCATCAAAAAGGCCCAGCAGAGGATGTACTTTCTACGACAATTAATGAAGTGTGGTCTTTGGTTTGGCAGGAAAACTCACCACTGACCCTTCACACCCTGGACACAACCTCTTTCAGCTTCTCCCTTCTGGAAGGCACTACAGAGCTTTGTTTTCCCAAAACTGCCAGACACAGTTTCATTCCCCAGACAATCACCCTGATCAACAACTCGCCATAATTATATTCCCTGCTTCGTATCTATAAGTACTGCATTATCAGAACCGTCAGTCATCACATCATCTGTATATCGTCGCTGTCGGGCGGAAACCTCGTATGTCCAAATTTTGTCAATTTCATATTTTTTCACATATCGATGCTATTGGTCAGTCCCCACGTGGGTCTGTTATTTTTACAAGTTATTAACCAATCTAAAGTCTTGAAAATAGCTTGAGCACAAATCTCTTAACTCCATTGGACACTTCAACTGTCTGAGAAATCTCGTAACTCCACCTCTTCTTCACTCCGTGGGAGAGCTTTGTAGGCATATTTCTCCAATGGAGAGAGTGTAGAGAGAGAGGAAGCAACAGTGGTGGAGGATACAGTGGTGCAGGATATAGTGCATAATATAATATTTGCATAATATAATATTTGAATTAAATTGAATGTTTTGGATACCACTATTAAATTATTGTTTTTATTATTATTTTACTGACTTTAAGTCAGCCTACTTATAGACAATGCCTCTCTTGGCACTGTGCATGTAAAACACTGTTTTTTGGACACTCATAAGTGAAAATAGTTAGGTTAGATACATTTGAGTAGGTCTGTTTTGTTAAAAATCGATAGCTGTAATGCTTCTGTGCAGAAAGAAACCCGTGAGCCACGAAGGTAAGTTTGCGAGCAGATTAGACTAATTTCCACCTATTAGACAGCCTAATCAGCTTATCGTGTTTTGTATTGCATCACTTATAGCTCTTAAACCTTTAAAATAGAGTTTAGGAAGATGTATGTAACTACAGTCATTAGCTTTGGTTAACTATTGAAGCCTTGTCTCTTGTCAAAAGGCTCAAAGTGACCGCAGACTTTATTGAACACTGCTGGCAGCAGCGACGTCTGTGTCCGTACCATTCTTATCAATGACAGCATAATCTCGTATCTCCCTGCTCACAAGTCAAAAAGCTTGTATATCAGATAAAACGTGACTTTGGAAAAATGTGTTAATGTTGGTACACAACAGTATATGATAGCAATATAAGGTATATTAACAACTTTAACGATACAATGTTTAATAATTCAAAAAATACGTTTTTTAATTTCCTGAAAAATAATGGTTTTGGAGATACGAGGATTCCGCCCGACAGCGACAATATGTTACACACACTACTGCTGCTGCATATTGTACAAAAGCATAATATTACACAATACTGTTATTTGCACTACTGTGTACTCTCACACTTTATGTACATAACTGATCTGTCATATTCTGTATTCATATTTAATACTCGCACTGTCTATTGTATCACATCTGCATTGTCTTGTATAGTATAGTGTTATTTATGTCTGTACTTTTGAGACACAAACAGCTGGAACCAAATTCCGTGTGTGTGTCAACACACTTGGTCAATAAACCTCATTCTGATATATGTCTGTGTGTGTGCGCGCGAGAGAGAGAGAGAGTGCGTGTGTGAGCGAGAGAGAGAGTGTGCGTGTGTGAGCGAGAGAGTGTGCGTGTGTGAGCGAGAGAGAAAGTGAGCGTGTGTGAGTGAGAGAGAGAAAGAGAGAGTGTGTGTGAGAGTGAGCGAGAGAGAGAGTGTGCGTGAGAGAGTGAAGCCCTCATCACTCCTCGCACTGCACCCCGCACCCTCCGATCTACCAGCACTGCTCGACTGGTTCCACCATCTCTCAGGGTAAGAGGCAAATATACTACAAGACTCTTCTCTGTACTGGCACCAAGGTGGTGGAACGAACTTCCCCTAGAGGTCCGGACAGCTGAGTCACTGGCTATTTTCAAGCGGCGGTTGAAGACCTACTTATTCAGGAAACACTTCAACTAGCACTTTCATTATCTTTTGCATTTAAAAAAAAAAAAAAAAAAACACACCTTTGACACTTTCATTGTAACTTTGAACAAATGTTTTAAACTCATGGTATCTTAAGTATGTAACTTAGTGATCCAGCATTAATGTATTCAATGTTAGAGATTTAAGCACTTATGTACGTCGCTCTGGATAAGGGCGTCTGCCAAATGCTGTAAATGTAAATGTAAATGTAAATGCGTGTGTGAGCGAGAGAGAAAGTGAGCGTGTGTGAGTGAGAGAGAGAAAGAGAGAGTGTGTGTGAGAGTGAGCGAGAGAGAGTGTGCGTGTGTGAGCAAGAAAGAGAGAGTGAGCGTGTGTGAGAGAGAGTGTGTGTGAGAGTGAGCGAGAGAGAGAGCGTGCGCGTGTGTGAACAAGAAAGAGAGAGAGCGTGTGTGAGCGAGAGTGCGTGTGTGTGTGTGAGAGAAAGAGAGAGAGAGTGTGAGTGTGTGTGTGAGCGCAGGAGAGAGTGTGTGTGTGAGAGAAAGAGAGAGAGAGTGTGAGTGTGTGTGTGTGTGTGTGTGTGTGAGCGCAGGAGAGAGTGTGTGTGTGAGAGAGCGAGAGAGAGAGTGTGAGAGTGAGTGTGTGTACTAACAAACCTGTGTGTAAATAAAGTATATAAATGTATAGATTGTAAATGAATAATGATTTTTAATCTGTACATTAACACACAAAACTCTTCTATTCTGAACTATGAGACATTTACAAAGCGAGCTGAGATACTATTCTCACAACATGAGCTAACGGTGCTAACGGGCTAAGTGAGCTAACTCTACTAGCTAACTGGCTAAAACCCGGTGTTATAACTCACTAAATCCCAAAAACATGTTTTAAACCCGTAACGAAACACACTGAAACGAAATAAAAGCCAAACCTCTGTCATGTTTGATGACTTTCAGCTCCTTTCTTCAGCTCTAACTTTAGGCTAAAATAAAGAGAAATCACACCGCACGCACAAAAACACAACACTCCGGAAACGAATGCCTTCCACTTCCGGCGCGCACTCCACGGTCTCTTCCCCTAGATATCTACACCCATAGATATCGTTGGTTTGTTTAAGTCCTTGGTTAACGACCACAGCTAATCCTTGCTAGTTATCTATTAGTTATTGACAGTTAGGAGCTCTTAATAAGTTCATTAAAATTGACCCATGCTTTTTTGCTTAAAGGTGAAAAGACCCAACTTTATGTATGTTCTGTAAGATTCCCTTATCTGTCAAACATATTTTATTAGATTGTCCTGGACTTAACACAAGCAGAATGCTCTTTTATCACGTTACTTAACTTAAGGACATATTTAACGACATCATGCCTGAAAAGGTTTTGGATTTTTTTATCGTATGTTAATAAAAAAAATATATAGTATGACTTGCTGTTTATTTTTTTTGGTTTGTTTTTATTGTATTTATATTTTTCTTTGTTGAGTGGTGTATGAGGAATATAACACTTGTGTAATCCTTGTAGCCACATTACTTCCCTGTCTGTGGCAGTTTGTGTCTCATCCTCATCTGTCTTTTTGCACACAGGGCATTGTGGCTGGTGCAATGGGAAAAGTGTAGCCATGTTCAGCTTCGAGGGAGATCTCAAGCGGACGCACAAAGTGTCCCTTGGAGGGGCAAGTAAGAAGGTGTGCTGACATGCCTCGTCCATCACTTCCTCCTGAGCAGCACTCAGTGTTTTCTCACGTGTGTTGACGAGCTGGTTTGTTTTGTAGGAACAGAAAGCGTCACTTCTTCACCGGAAGCAGGAGGAAACACGCAAGCGAGAGGTTTGTGTTCTGCCATGTTCGTGACATGGGATGAGAGTAGTGTACGTCACGATCATGCTCATTTCTCTTCTCTTCTCTTCTCTTCCAGGATGAAAGGAAAAGGCTGAAAAAAGCAATAATCATCCAGTCTTACATTCGAGGCTTCCAAGAGAGAAAACGTCAAGTATGGGAAACGTACTAGGAGAAAAAGTGATCAAAAGTATGTGCACCCTGACCATCAAACATATTGGTTTTTCCTCTTGAAAGCACACAATAGTATAGCATATTTCTGTAGGTTTTAGTGCTACATTTTCCCTTCACCAGAGCTTAAACACACTCCAAAATCTATAGGAAAGCTGAAAGCCTTCTCAGAAGATAAGAGTGGAGCTTATTATCAGTTAAGGAGAATTAAATCAGGAATCATATGTTCATCATATGGGTGTAATGGTCAAGGGTGCACAAACCTTTGGACATACAGTGTTTATACATATATTTGGTTTATGTATAATTATATATATATTATTTTAAATATATTATATATCTGCTGTGTATCGGAATTTTAGACAGCTGTAGTTTCTTTTTTCCCCCTATTTTATTAAAATATGTTTGATAAGCCTGCTTTAGTTCTGTGTGTGTGTGTGTGTGTGTGTGTGTGTGTGTGTGTGTGTGTGTGTGTGTAGTATGGCATTCAGAGGAGCCATTTCAACCGCTGTGTGTGTGAGAGTCAGTGTTCTTCCATATCCACACTCCCAGACTCTAGTCTGCTCCCCCTGCTCATCCGCTGCCTGCTCTTCTTCTACCACAACAGCAAGGACACACCCCGGCTGGTGAGCACACCCACGCACACAGCTCTACGCAGTAATCGTAACATATCACAGCAAGACAGAAACAGACACAAACTGTAAGATGTCAGGTTGTGATTCTAGAACCGTTTAATTAACATTTATTTTATCTAATAATATTAAAAGTGTGTGGATACAGGATTAAACCTATACCGTGCTGTTCAGTTCTGGATGAGAAGGTGCTGGTTCTCTGTTCCCGCTGCTCAAATCACAGCTTTATATTAAATCTTCAAATATGTTAATGGTCCTATAGAAACAGCCACTCACAGGAACTCGTACAGACACGCACGCTAAGACTAATAGTGAACAGGTTGTTATTTAATAAAACCTACAAGCTTGTCTCCTGTGAAATTCAGTAATATTCTGTGGTCCATTTGAAAGTGATGGACCTGATGTTCTGTAAGCTTTCTAACTCCCTCAAGCTGCATTTCTAGATTCAAGAAAGATTAAAAAGTAAAGAAAAGGCACAATCAGTGTGTAAATCCACTGTATTAAAGTAATAATGGTGCCGTGACCCGGATGTCCTCTATCATTGACTCTTAGGTCTGTTTCATTTTGCAGATCTGGCTGTGTCAGAATGTAGTGAAGCATCATGCTCAATTTGTGAAGCTGCTGGCCGGACCTGAGAGAAACACGTGTGTGTTCCAGATCAAGAGGCTTCTTAGACACTGCTGCATTTGCCAAAACCTCTGTGTGTATATACGGGTCTATGTATGCTAGTGTATGAGGTTCCACCAAACAAGGTTCTTTACAACTGAGGGGATAGATAAACAATGAAACAAACATAAACAACAACAACAAGAAGGACAAAAACAATCCAAAACGTTCATCAGTCAAATTTTCATTAGAAAGAAGAAGCCTGTCCTGGGAATGCTGGTGAATTGGGAATACTCCTTGTATGGGATGCAGCCCATGTCAGAGCAACATATATACACATACACACACATTCTCATATTGGGGCAGTTTAGGGTATGCAATCCACCTCCTGACATGTTTTTTGGGAGGTTGGACGAAACCAGAATTCCCAGAGGATTCCTCTCATAATGCGATATTCCAATCTGTGGATTGAAAAACCCAATGTGAGCAATCTGATGTGATTTGTTCTGTTTGTTTGGTGTGTTTGTGTCAGACTCCTGCAGCTGTGTGAATGTGGTTGTCCCCATGCACATGTTGGAGGTGTTTACTTCATAGAGGACCTACCTGCCCCCTCTGCAGGACAACAGTGCAACTGCTGCGCTCATAGAGCAGGTTTTGCACTATATGGTTCATTCATTCATTCATCTTCTACCGCTTATCCGAACTACCTCGGGTCACGGGGAGCCTGTGCCTATCTCAGGCGTCATCGGGCATCAAGGCAGGATACACCCTGGACGGAGTCACTATATGGTTCAGAAAGGTATTTTGCCCAGTCCCACTTTTATTCCAAGCCATATACACAATGAGGCTTCTTCCGTTCACTCGTCTCCCTTCTCATTTTCCTCCTGCAGGATACTACAGGATGCTGTACGTGTTGGCCAATCATAAGTTACCGTCCAGTCTGGATTACAGCGATGCCCCCTTGCTTCCTCTGGCACACGCACTGCTGGAACACACACACACACACAGATTGCCAGACAGTTTCAGATATTTGATATGACTCAGATATATTGATAGATTGTGTGTTAGATTATTGTGATTGTTTATGGCGAGCAGTAAAAGAGTTTGTGTGTTTGAGTGGTCATGTTTGCTCAGTGTGTGGTCTCTTGAGTTTCAGTGTGAGAGAAAGAGCTTCCACACACATCTCCTACTGTTTGTTAATTTTCTTTCTCTCTCACACACACACACTCACACACAGCTAGATGTTGCCAGTGCATGTGTAACAAAGTAATTCATAAAGTTAATACTTGCATTATATTATACATTATTAAATTAGTTAACTTCGATGAAACTTGTTTCAAATGTATTGTTTATATAATGTTTACATTACTTTACAATTGGTTCTGCTAGAGAGCTCTCATTGATTATTTCTGGTGGGGCACAAATTAGTGGTACATTTCGAAGGGCAATACTGAATTCGTCAGCATATGCATGGTTAATGTTTATGACCTTGTTCATCGTGTATATCATAGGTCACTAACAGGCGGACCGCGGTCCGGGTCTGGACCCAGAAGCTGTGGAATACGGACCCGGACCTACAGCCAAAACAAAAGGTTATGATTTAAAACTTGACGGTGCGCTTCCATTTTAACCGGTGCAGCCATCTTTACAGGTGCAATTGGAAACGCACAGACCAATTTCATGCGAGTTAAGCCATCCCACGTTATACCATTCAGCCAATCAAGTCTGTGCATTCCTGAAGTAAACACTGCGACTCAACAGTGCAAGACAGATGAGAGAGAATTAGAGTAAAGTTACTCATGAAAGAAAGATAGCGATACATGTAGAAAAGGAGAGAAACAGACGACTGAGACAGAGAAAGGATGAATAAAGAACAAATGCCGCTCTCCAAAAAAAGAAAAGTGGACAGCGAAAACATTTAATCCAGAATGGACAGACTCATTTCTGTTCACACTTCACACTAAACCAGTGTGTCTCATATGTTCAGAAACTGTGGCATTTATTAAAAGTGGCAATGTGAAACGCCATTATGAGACAAAACATAAAGGTTTTGAACAAACATATCCACTCAAATCTGAAAACAGCGTCCCTGAGACAGCTTTCCCAGGTCTGAGGAAAGTAGCCCTATACATCCTGACCATGTTTGGCTCTACATACAACTGCGAGGCAGCTTTCTCGACAATGAACATAATCAAAACTAAATATTACAGGGTCACTAATGAGCACCTTCACGTGTATGAGAGCGGCCCTGACTCCATTCAAGCCCAGGTTTAAAATCCTGGCAAGCCAAGCTAGAGCTCAGTTCTCTCACTGAGCAAAAATTGGAGGAGTGGGATATAAAACGGAAAGTTAAGCACTTTATTTAAACATACACAATTTTCACATTTTATTTATTTTCTCTTATTGTGAAATGTAGCCCTACTTTTATGTATTTAATGAGAGAACATTATACATGTCTACAATCATACATATGTTCAGTTCTATGTTACATTCATTCATTCATTCATTCATCTTCTACCGCTCACGGGGAGCCTGTGCCTATCTCAGGCGTCATTGGGCATCAAGGCAGGATACACCCTGGACGGAGTGCCAACCCATCGCAGGGCACACACACACTCTCATTCACTCACGCAATCACACACTAGGGACAATTTTCCAGAGATGCCAATCAACCTACCATGCATGTCTTTGGACCGGGGGAGGAAACCGGAGTACCCGGAGGAAACCCCCGAGGCACGGGGAGAACATGCAAACTCCACACACACAAGGTGGAGGCGGGAATCGAACCCCGACCCTGGAGGTGTGAGGCGAACGTGCTAACCACTAAGCCACCGTGCCCCCTCTATGTTACATGACAATAAATATTTAGTTTTTGAATTGTACTGACTTTATTTGATTTGACAGTCAGGTATTGATTGCTTGCAGATGTTGATACAACTACTAGGCTACTTAAATATATATCACACTAACTAGTTAGACATTATGATCTTCCGGACCTTTGCTTCAAGAAATTTTCTCTTACTGGACCTCTTTAAATTTTAGTTGAATTGATTTTTTGACAAAATTCATTTTGCATAATGTTATATAGACTTGTAGCATTTGAAGTATGCATTTGTTTAGTGGACTTGTACTATTGTACTATAGATTTTTTCCTTTTCTTCCATACGTGGGTGCTTGTGCAGGGAACGAGACATTTGTAATGTTGCTGTGTATACTAATTTGTCCCCATTCTATTTGTTAAAGGGAAATAAGTCCTGATCTTCATTAATCCTGTTCTTGTGTCTGTGCATTGTCCCTTCGTGAGCTGTTTGAAGTCCACTACACATGTCTAAAACCTCTCTCTCTCTCTCTCTCTCTCTCTCTCTCTCTCTCTCTCTCTCTCTCTCTCTCTCTCTGTCTCTGTCTATCTCTCACTCATAGGCAGTTAGTGTTCTCAGCCTTTACAGAAGACTTCATCTCTCCTCCATTCAGTGAGCAGATGTTTCACTTCTTCGTGCCGGCGCTGGCAGACCGAAGACACGGTTTCCCATTTCAAGACTTCCTGTTCTCCCTGCAGGCCGCCATCTCCTTGTTAGACCAGGCCCAGTGTCATGCCCCATGGCTCTTCTACTTTGTTCTGTCACTCGGAGAAATGGGCCTCGGTGAGCTGTAGTGTGTGTCCTCCAAAATACATGTCTGCTGTTGTGTCTCCATACTCTGGTTTTACTCAGTGTGTGTGTGTGTGTGTGTGTGTGTGTGTGTATGTGTGTGTGTGTGTGTTAGGCTCTCTATCAGAAGAAGGGCTGCTGTTGTATCTGAGCTCTCTACAGGCTCTGCTCTCTCTGCTTCCTGTGAGTGAGAGCGACACCAGAGATGATGTTGCAAGGGACTCTGAGGATGAAGATAACAACTCTACACAACCTCCTCCTGTACAGGTATACACACACACACTCACATTCACAGACTTTTCTGTTTACACATCAGCCTTGTGATTAGGTCTCACCCTGCCACATATGTGTATTCAGTACTCACATTTATATATGTGTGTGTGTGTTTGTGTGTGTACAGCATGACAACAGGATGTCAGTGCAGTTGATCACACAGCTGTGTTTGCAGAAGTTGGACTCAGAGCTGCAGACGAACACTCTGCTGTCTCTGGTGTTGAGAGACTCAGCCAAGTGAGAACGTCTTCATCATGATGGCATCTATCTGCCACCCCCTCATGGTGCAGCACTGCATGATGGTGCCCAGAGTCAGGTTGGCACATGCAAATATGTGGTATAGACTGATATTAACAGAAGAACCAGTTGACCTTTCCTTTCATTATGCAAATGGTCTTTTTGGCATTCAGTCTGGGAGGTTATTTGGGTCACGGCACCATGAATGTTGACCATAATTTCAGCAATATCATCTCAGCCATGTGTAATGTGTAGAAAGGATCAATCTGGTAACAGGACATTGAGGCAGATGAGATTTAAGGCCTACACAACACCCAGCAAACTTTACATTAACATTTCCATAACAGTGATTAGACTCGCACTGGAACACCACGTTATCAGTGATGGACGGGCGAGTGGCTGCAGCCAGTGCCATTGTTTTTAACTAGCAGAGAAAAAAGTGCTTGGTTTAAAAACATGCATGTTATAGTAAACAAATAGGTTTTTTTACTTTTTGTGTCTTTACAAAGAATGAACAGGAAATCAAACAAACTAAACAAATTATTTGATAGTCGGAGGAGATTTCTGCAGATTTGGATTAAGACCCTTATCTCCACCAGAATCTGTTTAATAGAAATCTTTTATATGGCAGAAAACAGCTGGAAGATTGTAATAGATGACTCCAGGAGGAGTTCATTCATTCATTCATTTTCTACCGCTTATCCGAACTATTCTCGGGTCACGGGGAGCTCGGGTTCGCCTCACACCTCCAGGGTTGGGGGTTCGATTCTCGCCTCCACCTTGTGTGTGTGGAGTTTGCATGTTCTCCCCGTGCCTCGTGGGTTTCATCCGGGTACTCCGGTTTCCTCCCCCGGTCCAAAGACATGCATGGTAGGTTCATTGGCATCTCTGGAAAAATTGTCCGTAGTGTGTGATTGCGTGAGTGAATGAGGGTGTGTGTATGCCTTGCGATGGGTTGGCACTCTGTCCAGGGTGTATCCTGCCTTGATGCCCAATGACGCCTGAGATAGGCACAGGCTCCCCGTGACCCGAGGTAGTTCGGATAAGGGGTAGAAAATGAATGAATGAATGAATATATAAATTGGGAAGAAGCCTGTTTGGGTGATGCCTGTCTGAATCATTGTGCAGTATGGCACTCTTACAGAGCCTTAGGATTATGCTGAGGATTATGAGGAAATAGCTGAGGATTATGGGTAAATTTGGGCTGTCGTCAGATCCTCTTTCACTTCTCTAGGACATTAGAGTTTAGAGGTAATTAAAAATAAAAGCAGACAGAAGAGCGAACTTCAGTGCCTAGTGCGTGTGTGTGGTTAATTAGGAGTGCAGGCCACTCTGTTACAGCTCATCTGTCTTCTCCATCCACCAGCAATTGCCCACGAATGACCCTAATGCTGCCCTTTTATCTCTTTAAGCTTTGATTGAGGCGATCAGAAGTTCGGCCACTGAACAAAGAACATAATTTAAAACTGGGGTACGCGTGTTTGTATTATGCACAGTTTTGTTTTTTTTTTTGTCTCAGGTGATCGCCAACCTAGTGAAGATATTGAAGGCGATGGACATCAGCAGGCCGTTCTGCCCCAAGCGTCACTGGCTGTCTAACGAGGTCAACATCTGGCCTGATAAGGTGCAAACACTCGTCATACATAACATCGTCTGTTAACCAAAATAATAAACAACAGAGCTGCATTCTGATTGGTCTGATTTTTCACACTATTTGTTTTCTTGCTGAACATCTCAACAGCTGTATCCTATTTTGTTTTTTGTTCTAAACAGGTCGCTCAGTTGTACGATGTATGGCGTATGGGTCAGTCCACTCTAAATGGTGAGATCCTGCTGTGTTTATCAGTCTTTTCTGATAATGCCATGACGAGTTAAATTAAACTCACTTCAATTCAAATATATTTGTATAGCGCTTTTAACAATTGGCATTGTCTTAAAGCAGCTTTACAGAACATAAACATAATGCAAAAGGTTAATATAAAGAATAATATAAAGATTAATATAATACAAAAATTCAAGATTAATATTAGATCGGGGGCACGGTGGCTTAGTGGTTAGCACGTTCGCCTCACACCACCAGGGTTGGGGGTTTGATTCCCGCCTCCGCCTTGTGTGTGTGGAGTTTGCATGTTCTCCCCGTGCCTCGGGGGTTTCATCCGGGTACTCCGGTTTCCTCCCCCGGTCCAAAGACATGCATGGTAGGTTCATTGGCATTTCTGGAAAAATTGTCCGTAGTGTGTGATTGCGTGAGTGAATGAGGGTGTGTGTGTGCCTTGCGATGGGTTGGCACTCTGTCCAGGGTGTATCCTGCCTTGATGCCCAATGACGCCTGAGATAGGCACAGGCTCCCCGTGACCCGAGGTAGTTCGGATAAGCGGTAGAAAATGAGTGAGTGAGTGAGTAATATTAGATCTATTTAAATGCGTTTGTAATTATCCCCAATGAGCAAATCTGAGGTGTCTCAGAGGACTATGGCAAGGAAAAACTCGGAGGATGCTGTAGTTCCTCTTGTTGACATGTACCCAAATTTCCCCTTGTGGTTAAAGTCAGTCTGCCCATCCATCCATCTGTCCATCCCTTTATCCATTTATCTGTCTGCCTTTTGACAGGTCACAGTTTGTAGTCATCTCTGCTTTGATTGCTAAATCAACACGCTATCAAACCGATCCCCAACACCACAGTGGATCACTATCACTGCAGCCCTAATAAGCACAGCTCTGAGAGTGAGTCTGTGGCCTGAGTGGATTGAGTGAGTGTCTATTAGCCTAATAGCCTGTTTGTGTGTGTGTCTGGTGTGAAAACTCCCCAATAACAGTGTATTGTTCAATTCTCTTAATACCTTAATTAGCCTAAGGCAGGACACACTTGGTCTCCTGTTTGTCTGAAGCTCTTTCATTTCCCTAAATGGACGTTTGCTTTGTTGATGAATGGCAAGCGCATTGTGCTATAACTCTCTCTCCGAGATTGTGGGTTGATGGCCGGATCAGAGAGACAGAGAAGAAGGCTTGACTAATTGAGCAGAATAATTGTGCAGTATTAGCAGCATGGCAGACAAATGATGTTTCTCTGCTGCTGTTCTGGCATATTCTATCCCCCACATTCAATCTCCATTAAACACTGAGCCACTCCATTAAAGACTGAGCTTCAATCCCAAACAAACGTCCTTGTAATGGACCCAGCAGACAGCTGGACAGACAGTGGACTACAGACAATTAAAAGTGAGAAGCGTCCAGGACAAACACAGAAACCTATGAACTTTACCTGAATATATATTACACTAATGTATTTACTCAGCTCCAGAATTATTGGCACACTTTGTGAACAGGTGGGTTTACAATAAAGATATCTCAGTGGTTAAGTTGCTTAATCCTATCATCTAAATCATTTAAACTAGAAGAAAACTTCACCTCCTGGAAGTACCACCATAGAAGCCACATGGGTATTTTTGAAGATCTTTTTTGGAATCAAATGAGGATATTTTTTAATGGATTATTCAACGAATTTCCTATAAATAAGATCTTGTGTCTTAATTAATGGAAAATATTAATAGATACGTAGATGATTAAATCTTTTTTTTGCTTTCTTTCTCCTCCACGATTTGCTTGGATTAGCACGGTCTGTTTTAGGGGAGAGATACCGGGCCATCCTCACTGAGCTGTCCTTTGTCGTACCCTTCGAGGAGAGAGTAAAGGTATAGAAGTCTATTTCCCAAGTGTTGGTGTACCAATTTATTTAATGATCGAATTTGACCTTTAGAAAATACTTCCTGTACTATGAGGACTCCTAACGCTGCCACTTGGTTCATTTCCTGTTAGAGGAAAAATGATTGCTTATGCAAGAGATGACAACAAACCTTTACTCTCTGGTTCTCTCTGGTCTCTTGCAGATCGTGCAGAGGCTGGTCTATGCCGATAAATGGGATTTACGGCGGAACAACCTTTCCTGTGACCAGATCAGGATCACCATCCGGAGGAACTGCATCTACAGGGATGCATATAACAAACTGTCTAAAGAGAACGGTACGACCAAACACGGCTCTATCAGACTGCTCCAGTGAGCTGTTGCTATAAAAATGGTCAGTTTTATTACTTACTTGTACAGATGACCTGGAAGATATGTATAACAAAAAAAAACAACAGCAGTGGTTTAAGCCGTAGCTTTAGCAGATGTGTATTTGTGAATTCTGTATTTAAAACTTAAACTAAAACTCCTTTCAGTTATTTTATTTTACCATTAGAGACATTGGGATAAAAAAAAAACCCTAATCTTTTCTAAAGTACCTTTAACTTGGCAGTACTGGTGTTGAGCAGTAGCTCAGTGGGTGGACTGAGTGTTGGAGTAGAATTAGAGTTGTAGTTAATTCTAGTGGTATGATTAAAATTTGTAATTTTGTTGCAGCAGCTTGTACTATAAAGGTTCAGATTTCTGTTTTTCCCAAACTTGCTCTTATTCTTACACACTGATAGTGATAGACCTTTGGCAGGAAATTTTGCAGTGACCCCTTTGCCTTGCCTAATGAGTGTAAAATCTGTAAACTCCTGGTTTCAGAGCCCAATCTAAATATGCCTGTCCTGGTGCACATGCTGAACACTCTTGGCCTGGACGAAGCCGGCATGGACGGAGGGGTGATCTTCCGTGAGTTTTTCAGCGAGCTGCTCAAGTCAGGGTTCAATCCAAACCAGGGCTTTTTCAGGACCACTAACGAGGGTCTGCTGTACCCGAGCCCCATGGCTGAGATGCTCTTAGGAGAGAGCTTCACGCGCCACTTCCTGGGCCGGATACTGGGCAAGGTGCGTATGTGGGAGGGGCATTGGTTTGGATTAGTTCAAAAATCTGTTAGATTTTATGCATTTTGCATAGGAGATCAGCATTTTAACATCAGCACATGATATAATATAACATATTAGCCAATCAAGATATGAATCTGGAAAGTCCAGTAACTTCAGGCCCGATCTAAGCAACACATATTATACAGTAAGTGTCTGTTATTTATGTTTAACCAGCAGAGCAGAACAAGTCAAAAAAAAATAGAAGAAATGGATTTCAGATATTGAATTTATGAAATCGGGATATTAAACTATAACAGTGCTTTTGTGTAGAAAAGCCACTGTATCTTGTCTAAGCTGAGTTTTACCTAATGGTCTTATTTTGTACACATGAACCAGCTTGGCCTCAGCCAATCACATGCATGTATGTGAATTGTTGACAACCTAGCTACAGGGCTAGCTACATGACCAGCTACAGGGCTGGCTATGGCCTAGCTACAGGGAAAGCTACATGATTAGTTACGATTTACTGTAGTTACAGGGCTAGCTACAACCTAGCCACATGTCTGGCTACTGGGCTAGCTGCATGGCTTTCCCCTTTTCTGGTCTGATTAGTGACAAGGCAACATGGCATGTTTGGGGGAAAAAGTTGACGAAAACATGTTGAATGTTTAAAGATGAATAGAGAGAACAATATGCATTTATTCTGTCTACATTTTAAAAAAATCTTTTCAGAGTCAATTATGTTAACATTTGAATCAAAACCCAGCTGCTTAGATCTCATGTATTGGCAGAAACTAATGCTTAAGAGATAAGAATTAAAAGGTGGCTGTAATTAGCTGTTGTTGAATCTTCCTGGTGGTGTTAGCAGAGCGTGCATCAGGCTAGTGTGGTGTGGTTGGATTATTAAGCAGTGGTGTGAGACTGCAGTAATAAAGGCAGTGTTTGATTATTGTGGAGTTGGTGTGAGAGCAGAGATTTGGTGATAAGGCACAGTATTGTGTTGACCAGCTCTTCTGGCTTTTATCAGCACTGGATTAAACCAAGAAATGAGCAAATGGTGATGATTAGATTAGAAAAGTCGACAAAACATTTTTTAACATTCTCACAGTGTTAAAAACTAAAAAAATCTAACTATTCTCACAGTTTAGCTTCAGTCTAGACTGGATTTCAAGAGTTGATTAGATAAAGACTTTGTTTTTCATGTGTGTCATGTTCATTATCCTTTCATCTGGATTTATCGGGCTATTATATTTACATCTCAATTTCTGTTTATGTTTTTTTTTTTATAATAAAATTTTGTATTTTTTTTTCTTATCAGCTTGATCCTTGATCAGCTCAATCATTTCTGTGCACAGTAGATAAAGCTTTCTTTACTTTTCTCCTTTGACAGCCGTCAGCCCACATTTTTGCCTCCGGGTCATTTCAGTGTGAAGCCACAGCTAAGGGAATAAAGAAGACAGTGTCAAGTGCATGTTGATTTGTTTAGAAGGTTAATGATCCATGTCTCTCTGTGCTTCCTCAGCCTCTATATGAGAACATGTTATTGGAGATGCCTTTTGCCAGTTTCTTCCTGTCCAAGTTGCTCGGGACCAGCGCTGATGTGTGGACGTTCATCACCTGGCCTCGCTCGATCCCGAGATGTACCGGAACCTCCTGTTCCTCAAGAGCTATGAGGGAGACGTGGAGGATCTGGGGCTCAACTTCACCATCGTCAACAATGACCTAGGAGAGGCTCAGATTATATATATCTCTCTTTCTGTGTTTGTCTTTTGCTTTCTGTCTCTCTCTCTGTCACTCTCTCATTTTGTATGCTTGAGCCTGACTCTGACTGTGTGACCAGCAGATAAAGCACGTCTCTCTCTCTCTCTCTCTCTCTCTCTCTCTCTCTCTCTCTCTCTCTCTCTCTCTCTGAAGCTATTATCCTCACCACATCTGCTCAGTGTATCTGCATTATAGTTATATAACACACTTTTCTGTATCCAGTATACTGGTTTTAATTATTAAACTGCTGGAATAGAGTGACATTTTGTTGTTATAAAAAAAAAACCTTCATTACACCATCATTTTTTTTCTTTATTTCTCACTCTGTCTGCTTTTCTAGGTGGTTGAGCTGAAGCCAGGCGGGAAGGACATCCCGGTTACCAAGGCGAACCGCATCGCCTACATCCTTTTAGTGGCCGATTACTGGCTGAACAAACAGATCCGAGCTCACTGCCTGGCATTCAGACAGGGCCTGGCCAACGTGCTCAACCTCGAGTGGCTGCGCATGTTTGATCAACAGGAGATCCAGGTACTGCTCAACCGAGCACACACACACACACACACACACACACACACAGCTTTCCTTTTTTCTACCAGAAATCTGATCTACCAGAAATCTTCCATCCACTTCGAGTGCAGCATCAGCTCGCTCCATTTTCTGTAAAGCTGTAAAATTGGCTCCAACCCTGCTTCATAAAAGCACCCAAACAGGACAGGACACTTAGTAACATGGGGTGCATTGTGGGATTTTTTTCCCCTGATCCTCACCCTGAGTACTAAACTGGAGTGGATTGAGACGCACAAACTTGTTGTTCATTTGACTTGTCAGATTGGTTAGAATTGGGTGGGACTGTGGAGCATCTTGAACCCTACTGGTTGTACAGTTAAATACTTCAAAACACTTTAGCAGTCTGACTTCCTGTTACAAAAAGGAATGCATCACCATACAGAATCATTTTACTGCATTGGATATGGTGTTAAGCATTTTTTGTGTGTGTGTTCACGTTCTGACTGATTTGATCTGTCTGGATGACCTGAAGAAATTCACTAATTACTCAGGTAACACACACACGCACACACACATGTTACTTAATCTGAGCACTTCAGTTCTGATGACTCGAGTCACACCAAAAACATTAATTAACACTACTTAGTGAGTACATCTGGGGTGAGTGAATGTGTGAGTGGGTGAGTGTGTGAGTGTGTGGGTGAATGTGTGTGAGTGGGTGAATGTGTGAGGGAGTGGGTGAATGTGTGAGGGAGTGAGTGAATGTGTGTGTGAGTGGGTGAGTGTGTGAGTGAGTGGGCGAATGTGTGAGTGAGTGGGCGAATGTGTGTGTGAGTGGGCGAATGTGTGAGTGAGTGGGTGAATGTGTGTGAGTGGGTGAGTGTGTGGGTGAATGTGTGTGTGAGTGGGCGAATGTGTGAGTGAGTGGGCGAATGTGTATGAGTGGTTGAATGTGTGAGTGAGTGTGTGAGTGAGTGGGTGAGTGAGTGGGCGAATGTGTGTGTGAGTGGGTGAATGTGTGAGTGAGTGGGCGAATGTGTGAGTGAGTGTGTGTGAGTGGGTGAGTGTGTGTGTGTGAGTGGGTGAATGTGTGTGAGTGGACGAATGAGTGGGTGAGTGTGTGTGTGAGTGGGTGAGTACGAGTGTGAGTGGGTGAATGTGCGTGTGAGTGGGTGAATGTGCATGTGAGTGGGTGAATGTGTGAGTGAATGAATGAATGAATGAATACGTGACTGACTGAATGATGAATGTGACTGGTGCTGTGCAGGAGGATACTCGCCCAATCACCCAGTCATCAAGATCTTTTGGGACGTGGTGGAGAATTTCAGCGAAGAGGAGAAATGCAAGCTGCTCAAGTTTGTCACCAGCTGCTCACGTCCTCCTCTGCTAGGATTTAAAGTCAGTATACACACACAAAACAACAAAAAGACTTGAATACATGTGTATTCACGAGGAATGACATAGTTTATACGTACATACAGTGGTGTGAAAAAGTGTTGGCCCCCTTCCTGATTTTTTTATTTATTTTTTTGCATGTTTGTCGCACTTAAATATTTCAGATAATGAAACAAATTTAAATATTAGTCAAAGATGACACAAGTAAACACAACATGCAGTTTTTAAATAAAGGTTTTTATTATTAACAGAAAACAAAATCCAAACCTACATGGCTCTGTGTGAAAAAGTGTTTGCCCCTAAAACCTAATAAGTGGTTGGGCCACCTGTAGCAGCAAGAACTGCAATCAAGCCTTTGTGATAACTTGCAATGAGTCTATTACAGCGCTTTGGAGGAATTTTGCAGTTCAGCCACATTGGAGGGTTTTCAAGCATGAACCGCCTTTTTAAGGTCATACCACAGTGTCTCCAGAGATACAGTAAACGATCCTAGCTTTCTAGAATCTTTTTAGAATTAGAATTTTATGATGCACCTTGAGAAAGGAATGGAAGGGACTCTTCCATCCCATCAGCCTCATGCAGGATTCAGATCTACAGCTCTCAGAGGGCTGTGTTGCTGACCTGCTTCACCTGACAGGAAAATAAAATAAAATAAGAATCTTAAGACATGCTGCTAAAACATACACTATAAAAACGTTTGGTCAACGTCGGATGGAAGGAAGGACGGGGAAAGGGACTGGAATGGATAGGATAAGAAAGTAGAATATATGGAGGAAATGGAAAGAAGGAAAGAAGGGATTCAAACTGAAGATGTGCAGATTTCATTGGTCTGTCCTGATCTGCTTCAGGTGATGAAAGAAATATGAATTTTGGACATAAAATAAGGAAGAAGGAAGGGAGAGAGGGAAATACAGAGGAAAGGAGGGAGGAAATGAATAAAATGAGGGAGGAAATGACAGAAAGGAAGTAAAATGGAAGTAAAGCAAGCATAGAAGGAAGGAAGAGAAGAAGGGAGGAAAGAAAGGAAATGAAGGGAAAAGAAATGAGAGGAGGGAGGAAAGAAAGGAAAAAAGGGAAGGAAGGAAGGAAGGAAAGGACAAAGAAAGAAGGGAAGGGAACCATGTTTCCTCCTAGCTGCTTTCATTTATCTTGCACAGCAGCTTTGTATTTTTATACAGAATTGAGATGTTACTAAAGCTAAGGAAAGATCAGCTGTGAGATCTGTTGGTACTGTACTATTGTTTGAATCTATCCTCTCCATGCTCATGTGTCTGATGTGTTGTCCTATGTGTCTCCAATTCATCTTCAGGAGCTCGTCCCTTCCTTCACTATCCATAATAAAGGGAAGGATCTGGGGTCTCATTTATAAAACTGTGAGTAGGATCCCTACTAAAAGTTTACGTACGCCCAAAAGCCAAAAATAGCGTACGCCAAAAAAAATTCTGATTTATAAAACCGTGCGTACACACACCTCTAAACAATGTTCCCTTTATAAATCACAGATCACCCACAGATGTGCGTACGTGAACCAGCCTCAAATCCCGCCCTGTACACGCCCATTTTTAACCATAAATAGTCAATGCAAATCACTGCGCGGGCACGAGAGTGGACCTCGTTATAATGAGTTTCCTCTGCGCTCTGCGGGTTTAAAAATGGGGTGAGGAGCCAGCGTCTCAGGGGGTAGCCACTGTCGCCTGCAGGTTATAATTATATTAAAAGCAACATTGTTATAATTATATTAAAAACAAAATTGTTAGAGTTTCTACTTTTTAATATTGTTAAACTCACCAAGAAGCCAGCCATCACGTACTGCGCCTGCATTTAGTCTGTTCCCTACACTGCTATGTGTCAAGATAAAGGAATCATGTGTTGAACCAGGCCAGCGTGCCACAATGTTTGTGAGGGTCATGTTGGAGTCACATATGATTTTCACATTAATAGAATGCACAAGCTTTCTATTAACATAAGCAAATTCATTTTCAGATGTGCCCTTATAGCAACATGAGTGCAGTCAATTGCGCCGATTACATTTTGGAAACCAGACATTGCTGCAAATTGCATTTTAATTTCGGCCTGTTCTCCCACAGTGTAGGGGAACCTGATGTATCGACTACCCATAATAAGTATACCATTCAAAACGACAGATATTGTGGCACTCAGGGACGGCGGTGATATACCAGACCTATAGGGTGAGATGATAGATTCCAATAGAATTATTTCATATACAAAAAGGACTTATTTATATAAATAATTTACCTGTGGGGGGCACGGTGGCTTAGTGGTTAGCACGTTCGCCTCACACCTCCAGGGTTGGGGGTTCGATTCCCGCCTCTGCCTTGTGTGTGTGAAGTTTGCATGTTCTCCCCGTGCCTCGGGGGTTTCCTCCGGGTACTCCGGTTTCCTCCCCCGGTCCAAATGCATGGTAGGTTGATTGGCATCTCTGGAAAATTGTCTGTAGTGCGTGTGTGCGCCCTGCGATGAGTTGGCACTCTGTCCAGGGTGTATCCTGCCTTGATGCCCGATGACGCCTGAGATAGGCACAGGCTCCCCGTGACCCGAAGTAGTTCGGATAAGCGGTAGAAAATGAATGAATGAATGAATGAATGAATGAATGAATTTACCTGTCTGCCAATTCCTGCTGGAAACAGCCGGTTGCCAAGAACCCCAGAGTGGTGAGGACTTGTATTTGGACTGGGTATTTTCTACAATCTAACTTCAGTTCACAACCTCACCATCTGTGTCTCCAATTCCCTTTGTCTCCAGAATGTGCCTACGCACGTCTCAAAGTTTGCTTAAAGGTGTGCACATTCTCCCGTCAAGTTTGTTTTTTTATAGATCACAACCTTTGCACGAAAACTGGCGTACGTACGTTTCCAGCCCCGTTTTGTACGTACGCACGCTTTATAAATGAGACCCCAGGACTGGTATATTGTACGTCTAGTGTTTTAAATGTAAAAAGACTTGTTTCAGGAATCAGTTAGCTGCCTCTTCTCTCATGTTGACCTAAACATTCTGGAGAGAATTTAAGAGAAGTCAAGAGTCAAGTCAATAAGCTTTTATTGTCATTTCAACCATATATAGCTGTTCCAGTACATAGTGAAATGAGACAACGTTTCTCTCAAGGACCATGGTGCTACATAAAACAAAGACAGAGCTAAGGGCTTAGCATAGATATCTACACCAGGGGTCTCATTTATAAAGCGTGTGTACGCACAAAACGGGTCTGGAAACGTACGTACGCCAGTTCCCACGCAAAGGTTGTGATTAAATTAAATTAGCTGTGCAGTGCTGCCAGTGCATCTCTTGGCCTGTCTGTCACACAACAATTTTTTGCGTGAACATTCGCGTGAATAAACGCCCAAGGGCAACGTTGTTTATAAACGGCAGCTCCATAACTGCGCCTCGCGTGAACATGCGTTCATATGCGCGTGCAATCGTGCACGAAATGACAGGCGCGCTTTACAGCAGCGTCTGTGTGAGGACCAATACAAAAAGTATTTTTGTAAAAGTGCGTGATAGCAAAAAGTGCGTGATAGCACTCCTAAATGACAATGTTTATAGTCTCTCAATCAAGGTTACAACAACGTTAATGCAATATGGAAACCAATGGATTTTAATTGGAATGGGCATAATGACAGGTCAATATGAATACACATCCCTCAGTAAATAATAACCATCAGGGATCAAGTATTGCTCTCATGCATACTATAAAACACAGTGATACGGTATGGCAAGCCATTTTAGCTTTTATACATTCACATGATATGGGTTTTGATATCAAGAATTCAGTTTTCAATACTTAAAATGTAAATATTAAGAGTGTGATTTCTAGTAGTAACCACATTTTTGATATCAGGAATTACATTTAAATTCAATTGCTAATATTCAACTCAAAATTCTATTTAAAATATTCCATTCAATAAAAATTTGTTTATACGTCATTTAATTCTGTATTGTTTTATTCTTTGACCGAGAGATGGAGTAAACCTTTTTTTAAAGTAGGGAGGTTTGTAGTGGGAGCAATGGGGTGTCAAGTGTGAATGTGTGGCAAATGGTTTACATGGCACACGGGTCAGGTAGAAGGGCCCCTTAGCAGAATTTTGCTTAGGGCCCCAGGGAGGTCAGGATCGGCTCTGGCAGGAGGAGATGGCGCGACTACATGTGATACAGAATAGCACGAAATACCCTTTTATTAGAGAACTGCAGAGCACAGTGTAAAAACGAAATATTTTCCTTAATGTACATATATCATAAAATGTCAAAGTCTGCAAATACAGTCATGAAGCACAATCGCTACTCATCATCGGTCCTAACTATTACGGTGTTCATTACAAAACCGTCATGAAGAAGCATGTGTTCACTATAACATTTTCGTCTTAAATTTTCGCCCACAAATTAATTCTGTGATTTTGTCAAGGTGTTAACGATCAGTCTAATTGCTAGAAACATATAAATCCTCCGGTGACCTGGGTATGTAATGCTTAATGATGGCACTGCTGGCACTGTTGGAGGATTACGCCAATGGCAGAATAAGGAGAGAACAAGTTTTCAGGGACCATGATGATTTCCTGGCCCATTATGATGACTGGCTAATAAGCCAATTTAGATTCCATGTGTTGAATTGAGTCCAGTATTAGAGAGGGCAACACGCTGGAACCATGCCATCCCAGTCCAAATACAAGTCCTCACCACTCTGGGGTTCTTGGCAACCGGCTGTTTCCAGCAGGAATTGGCAGACAGGTAAATTATTTATATAAAAAAAACTATAAGTAATCCTCAATTTTGTGTCTAAGACCTTTTTGTATATGAAATAATTCTATTCTATTTATCATCTCACCCTATAGGTCTGGTATATCACAGCCGTCCCTGAGTGCCATAATATCTGTCGTTTTGAATGGTATACTTAATATGGGTAGCAATATTAATATGATTATAACCTGCAGGCGACAGTGACTACCCCCTGAGACGCTGGCTCCTCAGCCCATTTTTAAACCCGCAGAGCGCAGAGGAAACACATTATAACGAGGTCCACTCTCGTGCCCGTGCAGTGATTTGCATTGACTATTTATGGTTAAAAATTGGTGTGTACAGGGCGGGATTTGAGGCTGGTTCACGTACGCACATCTGTGGGTGATCTGTGATTTATAAAGGGAACATTGCTTAGAGGAGTGCGTACACACAGTTTTATAAATCAGAATATTTTTTTCGCCGTACGCCATTTTTGGCTTTTGGGCGTACGTAAACTTTTAGTGGGGATCCTACGCACAGTTTTATAAATGAGACCCCAGGTCCGTAGCCAACCTATTGAAAGGGAAGGTTCTTTTTTCAAAAAGTGGACCTTTTTGCAGTTTTTCTCCTCCTTTTGTATTTAATTATGAGGTTCAAATACTTAATTTTGGTGACCTTTATGCACTAATTTGTGCTGGATTAGCTTGTCTGCTGGTATCTTAACGAGCACGCTTTTTGATGCACCTAAATTATTTACTGCATTGTTGTCAAATTGTTTCCTCATGTACCACCTTTGTCAGTCCATACACAGTTCATAAGTTTAAAGACCACACTAACAACAGAATAGATATAATGAACTTTACTGAAGTATTAATAATTATTATTTTCCTCATCATTTCTTGACTCTCTGTCAATGCCTCTTTGCTTGTTGCTGTATTTGTCTTAACACTTATGGATTTAGTACACTGGTCAGTTCCAATCTTCTTGGTGCAATTTGGAGAATATGTTCACAACTTCATCGGTTGACTGTCTGCCGGTATTGGCCAATCACAAAATATTGCACAGCCAATATCACTGAATATCCCACTTGGTTTTATTATTATAATTACGCTATGTTTGTATGGATATTATATTGTAGACTATTGAGTGGATAAATTATAGAAATACTTTTAATTGAAAAATATGGCACACACACACGTACACACACACACACGCCCAGCTACAATAATGTATCATATTAATTTGAAACAGCAACCCAGAATATTTGCCACAAGCATTGATTAAAACAATGATGACAATAATCACATGGAAAAAAAACGACTTAAATTCTGGACCTTTGGCAGTGAGGGGGGGTTCGTTCGAACCACCCGAACCCCCCCTGCCTACGGGCTTGTACACCTAGATGTCGCCTTGGGGTTCTAAAAATGCGTCAAAACCGCCGCCAGATTGGAACAGGGGTCTTGTTCTTCAAATTCATGACGATTTGTGCTGCGTCTGGATGTTCAAATGAACGAAATCTAAAAACTAGACAGCAAGGGATTACATTTCACAAGTGAGAATGTGTTTTATGATATTGAATGTTACGAAATTATATTTCTGGTTACATTGGTTTGTTTCAGTCCTTGGCTAACGACTGCAGCTAATCCATGCTAGTTAGTTACCCATTAGTTTTATTCATTAAAAGTTCATTAAAAATTGACCCATGCTTTTTTGCTTAAAGGTGAAAAGATCCAATTTTATGTATGTTCTGTAAGATTCCCTTATCTGTCAAACATATTTTATTAGATTGTCCTGGACTTAACACAAGCAGAATGCTCTTTTATCAAGTTACTTCACTTAAGGACATATTTAATGAGATTATGCCTGAAAAGGTTTTTGATTTTTTTATCGTATGTTAAAAAAATGTATAATATGACTTTTCATGTATTTTTCCCATAAAAATAGCTTTGATTGCTGACATGGCATTAAATAAAATAATCTGAATCTGTTTGTAGATTCCCAAGTGATAAACAGAGACGTCAGCATTATATTTTATAAAAGTAGATTATCTTAATATCAAAACCTTAAATTTTCTCTGGACTCAATTATAAATACATGACTGACCGTTGGAACGAACCAAAAAAAAAATTGAAAATCGCATTCAAGACGATTTATTTTATTTCCGTTAGACCTTTGCCAATATTAACACTGATGCATTAAAGAGGAGAGGGCCCTGTTCCAAGATGGCGGCTCTATTGGCGCATTCGCTCCAATGAACTGCCGTAGCCAAGGCGACGACATCTAGTGTATATGTCTATGGCTCTCTTCTACAACTTCTTCGTGTGACACTTGTTTTCCTTTATAAGCCTAGACTCTCATTATGGGAGTGTACAGAGAACTGTAATAATAATAATAATAATAATAATAATAATAGTTGATATTATTATTATTATATGTGGTTCTTCCCCACAGTTGTCTAGAATGACTTTGTACCAGAGCTTTACACTTTCCCTTCACTAGAATCAAGAGGCCCAAACCTGTTCCAGCACGACGATGCCCCTGAACACAAAGTGCAGAGCTTCATGAAGATATGGTGTGTTACAGTTGGAGTGTAAAACCTCAGGTGCCCTGAACAAAACCCTGACTCTACCTCACTAAACATCTTTGGGATGAACTGGAACTCTGACTGCACCCCAGACCTCTTCACCCAATATGAGCTCTTAAATATCAACCATGAATTTACTTAGACATGAGCCATTATGTTCACCAATACAGCTCAGCTGGATATGTACTGTATATATGAAATTTGCTGCAAGTTGCTGTTTGGACTCTTTACACTCTATTGAAAATCAAGTCCATTGACAAAGCACAAATATCACAAGACTGAAAAGGCTCCATCATTAAGGAATTACATTATATTCATAAATATGCAAACTGAAAATGCACCTCCTCCTTTTCAAAAGCTTGTATTTTATATATTTACAATCACTTGTTCAACACTAACGCCCTACTCTACTTTCATTAGAACGTGAACTATGATGGATTTGCATGCTTTAATGTACACTGTGGGGTACCAGGGATGTACTGGATTTCCTGCACAGTGCTGTCATCATTTTACAATGACAAAATATCATAACCAGAGAAATGATATGCATATTTGAGATTTATAGCTCATTAAAGCTCTTTTTTTTTTTTTTTTTTTTTTACAAATACAGTGAGGAAAGGTCAGTACAAAAGATTTTTTTTTTATTTTTCATGGCCAAGTTTGCAAAACATCTAGAAAAATATACAACAAAAAGCTTAAATTTTGCACAAACAGAATCATGTCGAGGAAAAAATGGAACATAAAACAGAAAAGAAAAGAACATTCACATTTTTTCCTCCGTCATCAATAAAACCACATTCTTGTTTGTCGTCGTCGTTTTCTTTATGCGGTGGGTGGAGCTCCAGGCCTGCTCAGTCAAGTGTCTGCACAGTAGCCCGAGTCGTTGGAGAGCTGTGAGTTTGAGCTGCGGTTAGAGGCCGAGTTGTTCCAGATGTCCAGGTGCATGTGGGGACCGAACGGGTTGAAGCTGGAGAAGTGCTTAGGAGGAAGTGGCTCTGGAGTGAAGGGAGACACCGGAGAGACAGGCACAGAGCGTTCAGCTTGGAAGTGGCTCTGATACGGCTCGCTCTGAGGAGTCCAGATAGAGCCGAACAGACTGGAGGAGATCGGGGACAGACTCCGTGTGCCTGAGAAATATGGCTGAGAGAGAGAGAGAGCGAGAGAGAGAGAGACATAGAGAGTAAAATTGCTTATAGTTCTTAGATAACTATTTCTGAATAATTCCCTGCCTTTTCTCACCATAATAACATCTGCATTAAACTGAGGTGACCTATAGATTCTGAGTCAGTAAGAAATGCGGAATATTCTGGAAGCTCACCTTGCTGCCTACACAGGTAGTCATGTCCCAAGAGGAAGTGACCTCTTGTGGTGTTTCCTCACTCCAGTTGGCCTGTGTTTGAGTTTCCCGGCACAGGAAACCGTTTTGGTAATTTCCGTTTCCTTAGATGGACAAAACAAAGCATTATGAAATATATTGTTATTATTCTAACAGGAAGATAGATGTGTGATGGAGAGAGAGAGAGAGAAAGAGAGAGTGAGAGAAAGAGAGAGAGAGAGACTTTTACCTGATAACATGTAGTTATTTGGGGGGCAATAAGAATACGGGTTGCTACACTGACTGGCTGCATTATTCCACAAGAAACTTCTAGAAAAAGCAGATAATTGCATAAGATCAACACACACAATTTATCCATCCCATCAGGATCCATCTATTAAACTAGCATTCGTCCAACCATCCATCCAGATATATCCATCTAACTATCATCCATATATCCACCCAACATATATCACTTTATTAATCATTCAATACACATCTATTTATTACTCTCTGCATATCTATCCATCTACTCAGGTGTGTCTTTATACCTATTTATGTATCCATTCATCAAACAATGTGTGGTGTGTGTGTACTGTACCCATTAAAGGAGTTGGACCTGGTGTTGGAGCTGGAGCTCTGGTTGTAGGTGCTGCGTGGTTCTGGCATGTTGTACCTGAACCCATTGGTCAGAGGAACAGAAGGAGCAGACCATGTCTCCTCGGGCACATACGCACCGCCCGAGTCTAAGGACACGACACCAATCCATATTTGTTTAAGACTTCTAAGTGAAGTTTACAAATCAGTATTAAACATCATGTTGTGGGCGATCGGTGCTTACCTGAGCTTCTGTCCACACCTGCAGCCATGTTGGCGAAGCTCGAAGACAGAGCAGGAGTTTCAGGGTTCACGTGCAGATTGTTCATGCTGTAAAACACACATCTATATTAAATAAAAAATGTAAAATATATGCCGTAATGAATAGAGTGTAGTGTGTGAGCAGAAGATGGCATTTTGATGGGGCACACTTTTACCTCTGAGTTTTAAAGGTGCATTTCACCGGTGGATAACCATCACGCTCAGTCATGTACATGTTGTACTGCACAGGATCTCCTGAAATGAACACAGGTACAGAAATGTGAAGAGGCAAACACAAAGAGAAGAATAAATCGTGCAACGTAACAGATTTACCAAAAAAAAAAAAAGAATCTGAAAAGTCATTTCTTAATAATGAACTAAACCTGATGTTACAGATGAGTGTGTATGTGATAGCTGTAATATGGACTGCTTTTATACTTACATAGTACGTATAAAATTGTTAATATAGCAACGACTTTGCTTTCGGGAAATGTGAGAAAAATAATAATAGATATAAATGACCTACAGCAAGTCTGTGTGTGTGTGTGTGTGTGTGTGAGAAAGTGTGTGTGTGTGAGTGAGTGAGTGTTATGTACAGAGTCGAGTATATAGACTTATGTTTGCTATAAATGTATATCAAGGTTGTGTCACTGTCACTGTCTTTTGCGTGTGTGTGTGTGTGTGTGTGTCTCACTCTGTCGTGCTCTGCTGGGATCTTTCTCTCCCTCCACGCTGCTCCAGCTGCCCCATGATCCCCTGCTTGCCCTGACGCTGCCTGAAGAGCTGCCAGAATCCGAGCCCGACTCCCACTGAAGCCGACGTTCTGGGGCCTTCCGACGGGGTCTGGCAAAACACACGCCTGAACACACACACACAGTCGCTAACTGCAGCTGCTCATAAACAACGGAAAGATGTTTGACGTGACAGAAAGCAATATACATTGACTGCATGATGCTGAATAAAGAGTTTCCTCACCGTTTTGTTTAATGGGACTCTCCACTGTTGCTGCTGCTTTGGGGATGTCCAGCTTCACGCTAGACAAGTGGTTACGAGTTCTAGCTATGTTACGAGATTCTCTGTATTCGGGTTCCCTCTCGATCCCCATCATCATCGTAGCTCCGCTCTCTGGGAGCCTGAAGGTTAATCAGAGAAATAATTAACTATTTTAAACCAAGCATGAAACTTGCATTTTGTTCGCTAATTGAACACTAAATTAAAGGAATCGATACTGTGCTGGTATTTCTGATCGATGCGTATTGGTGTAGAAACGAGGACACCTACAGGATACAATGTGTCTACTCACCCTGGTATGGTATCGACAGGCTTCCTGCGGTTCTTTCCTGAGTTTTTCTTCGTTTTGGTGTTGGAGGTGGACGCCGTAAGCTCAAAGTCCTTGTCCACCCTCTTCTTCTGACAGCTGTCGCTCTCTGTCGGCTATAAAACACAAGAGGATCGGGAACGCGTACTTTTGCCGTGATAAAGTTTGTGTCTACGTATATGCAAAAGTGTATTAAACTGAGAATCTTGAGTCTGAGTCTGTTTTATTTAAATACCTGTTAAATTAGGTATAAAGTGTGTGTTTTCAGTGGAGCTTTATAAGCTTTTATACAGTTTTGAGATGCAGAGGATTTAACAGCATACCTCAGTGTTTATGTTTTCCCTTTTTTCCTCATCTTTCCTACGGCTGCACCTGATCTCCGCATGTCCATCTGCATGAGCCTGAGGCACGTGATTGGCTGTGATGCTTTCAGGAAATCCACAAAGCGTTTCCATGGGAAACATATCACCTGGCAACGTGTTTTCCTCCCTGACCTGTTCTTTCTTTTCCGGGTGGAGTACTGATTCTATTAAAGCGTCGTCGTTATTGTTATTATTACAGACTTCAGGGTCTGGGTCGAACGTCTGTTCCTCTATTTCTTCGTCCATCAGAGGGGTAGCATTAGCATTAGCAGCATTAGTGTTAGCTGAAGAGCTGCTCTTGTATCTATAAAGGAATGAAACTCTTGTTTGTTTCTTTTGAGGCTGGGAGGAGCCTCCGGAGCTCTTCCTGGTGGAGGTTTGGGAACGAGCCGTTCCGTTGGCTACGGCCGTGGACCCCCGCCCTTTCCCTTTATCGGAAGGGTGGCTCGTGTCGGAGTAACTTTTGCAGCTGCCTTTACCTTTACTGTAGGAGGAAATACACAAATTGCACACGTCAAAGATGAGAATCGTTCGAAAAATCTTCTTGTAATCAGAATTCCTTTTTTTAATGAGCAATGCAAAGGGGAAGAAAGATCTGGTCTTTTTATCTGGTAATTATTTAAAACATTTGAAAAATATTTGTCATTTCTTTGAACTTATTAAGTTAATTCTATTTATTTAAGTAAACAATCTTTCTTTCTTTTATTTGCTGTGTTTTTTAAGTTGTGTCGGTGTGTGAATGATTGGTTCTGTTACAAATACCCACAATGACACACAATGCGGTGTGTGAGGAATATTGTGGCATTTTAACAACTGTGTGTGTGTGT
This sequence comes from Tachysurus vachellii, assembly GCF_030014155.1. Classification (NCBI taxonomy): domain Eukaryota; kingdom Metazoa; phylum Chordata; class Actinopteri; order Siluriformes; family Bagridae; genus Tachysurus; species Tachysurus vachellii. The sequence goes on along the minus strand of NC_083461.1, from coordinate 28,942,322 downwards.
GTTAAAAGTGTTGAGTGTTACCTGGTGTTGCTGGGAGTGTTCTGGCTGCTGTTATCCCGGGGGTTGGAGTTATGGTTACTGCGAGGTGTTGGAGTGGAAAACTCTCTCAGGATGAACTGAGCCTGGTGGAAGGCCATGAGACACACTCCAGCTAAAGAGAAGCTAATCCCACATCACAGGAGGACAGAAACACATCATTACACACTTAGACATTGTTGAATTGTCTTGAAGGACGTGTATGTGCGAGTCCCCTACCAGGTGAAGACAAGTGTTACAACCCAGAACGATTCCTCCCAGCTGGGCCCGGGGACGACCTGAGCGCACAGCGGCAGCATGTGGTGCGGCAGAGTGACGTTCAGGGTGAAGGGGAAGGAAGAGCCACGCTCTGTTATTAACGTCAGATCTCTGATCACCCACGATGATGTGAAGTCTGGAGTGAACCTGGAATGAGAGAAAAAATATGATTCACAAACGAAAGATTCGCTAACGGTGAGAAGAAGATGGCTGGGTCATTTTTACATGTTCTGTAGACTATAATCTTACATCATCTTTGTGTTTTATTGTTACGCAAAGTAATGCAGGTTATATGACCATTATATGAACATTTATTTATTCTTATACAACAATGTTAACTAGTTAGTATCTAACCAGAAGTCTAAGAAATTCTGCCATGTTAGCAATTAGCTCCATAAATTAAACACAACTCCGCACGACGACGAATATATCGCTTTGCAAAATCGTGTGTAAACGTAATCGTGTGTAAACGTACGCAATGGTGAGCTCGGATGAGGAGTTGTAGTCGATGTAGAAGGACCGGCACTGCAGCACCTCGAAGCCGAAGCCCTGGCATTTATAGCCATTAATGTTCATGGACATGACGGTGAGAGGAAGCTCTCCTGCGTTCTCCACTTTAAAACTCTTCTGGATGGCAAACAGAGGCTTGCTGAGGTGATCGCGCAAACCTGAGAGACACATCGGGGACAAGAAGGCAGGTTCGATCACACCGGGTGCTAACAGAGTTAAAAAGCAGATCCAAGTGTGAGATTCGGTCTCACCATCTCTGCACTCCATCAGGGTAGACTGAGGAACATTAAAGCGCAGCGATGCCCCGGGACCGGGCAGTTTTCCCCCCACACGCAGGAGCTCCTTCGCACCAAATCCTTTCACCAAGATGAGGTCAAAGACTGTCAAGTTATTCCTAAAAAAAAATATAAAGAGAAAAGGAGTTGCTTATATGCAGTTATTATGCAGAATAATATAAAGATTCTGTTGTTGCACCTACAAAGTATTGGACATACCTGATGAGAAGAATTGAAGTGACAGGTTTGTGTTCAGTAGGCGTGTACGCTACAGACATGCTCCTCGTCTCCCACGGCTGTAAGACGATCCTCCGCACGCTGCTGCTTCGGTGAACCTCCTGAGATCGCACACAGCAGCAGATTTCACTAATAATACAAATTTCATTGACTAGCCATCGTTCCTGGATCTCTAAAGAGGAGTCTGATGATGATAAACTGGAGTCTATATGCTTTCCTTACTTATTAGTACCAATACACAAGGCTTAAATCTGACCTTTTAACTTTCATGCTAATGATAGATGAAAGAAAAGAAAACCGTTACCTTCTGATCACACGGCAGCAGGGAAAACTCCACCGTAGTGATGTTCACCGAGAGAGGACTGATGTTAAACCTGGAAAATATATGTTTATTAGAAAAAAATAAATAAAATCCAGACCCAGAACAAACAATATAGAAACGTTTAGTCAAATCTAGCTTCAATGTAATGATGTTTGATTTGTGTGTGATTGTGTACCACTTGGTGAGCAGATCTAATGCTTCAAGGGGGGCTGGATACGAGGAAAGGGTTCGAATCTCCACCGAAACCACAGACGATGTTGGGTTTTTCAGGGTGAAGTTTTTAATCTAAGGAAACAAACAAAGATGAGACTTCTGCTGTAATTCCACAGTCTGCTTAAAAAGTAGGAAAGAAGGATGAGTCGTGTGTGTGTGTGTACACCTTGCTCTCGTTGACTGGTGTTGCGCCAAAATCTAGAGCATTAGCACGTTCTGTGGGAATTCTGGGCCATCTACAAACACACGCGAAAAAAAGAGGGTGAACAAAGTAGTGTGTGTGTGTAAGATTTCTATATACCGTACAACAAAGTTGTATGGCAATTTATAAAAATGGCTTACCTCAAAATGTGTGTGTATGTGTGTGTATGTGTGTGTGTGTGAGTGAGTTTGTGTGTGTATACCTGCAAGAGAGCTCTTTACCACGGTGCCAGCGGCTACACAGAGTCGACGCCAAACTGCTATCTGTCTTCCACAAGGAAGAAAAGGATTCTGAGAGGAGAGACTGCTGCCACTCCAAACGCCCTGTCACACCCACACAGTAAAGAGAGGTGATTCTGTGAGTGCACATACTCACACACACTCACACACACTTACAAACAGCACCCTATACACTCGTGTGTACACACTTTGTGCATTAAAATGACAGCAGATCCAACCATGGTCACTCACCGGTTCTGGAGAGGCGGAGCGGACAGAGCTGTTCACACTCACCACCGCCCTCAAACACCACCTCCCCCCTCTGTACAGAGAGACACACAAAGATCAGCAACACTACCGCAGATTACTCATAACATATAGCACTGAACACTGACCTTTGACCCTGCGTGGGAGGCGTGGACACGGAGCTCCAGCAAAATGCCCAGGCTAGTCCGAATTGTTACTACGGCAACCAGGTTGACAGGCAATGTTTTGTTGAGGAGGTGGAGTTTCATCAGCTTCCAGCATCCAGAGGCCACGCCCACTGACTTGCTGACGTTTACTATCTAAAGAGGAATAAATAGACAGGGATTTTATTTGAACGCTGAACTGCATTCCAGATTCTTGTTGATCAACAGACATTTAAAATATGCACTATTTAAAACCTGCAGATGAAAATGCAGGCAAAAGCAACAAACAAATGTCATAATGTTTAATAAGCTATAGTTACTTTAAAGAACCGAGGTGAAGGCTGGCTCAGGGACACTTTGGTGATGGTGAAGCTCAGACGGAGAGGGTTAGTGAGCCACAGTTCCACCTGATCTGCACTTCTCTGCTTCTGTACAAACTGAAACCAGCCAGCAGAGTCACTGAGCCTACAGAGAGAGAGAGAGAGAGAGAGAGAGAGAGAGAGAGAGGGAGGGAGGGAGGGAGATAGAAATAGAGAGAGAGAGAGAGAGAGAGAGAGAGACAGAGACAGAGAGAGAGACAGAGACAGAGAGAGAGAGAGATAGAAAGACAGAGAGAGAAAGACAGAAAAAGAGACAGAAAAAGAGAGAGAGAGAGAGAGAGAGAGAGAGAGACTTGAGCTTTAACTAGATTCAGGCAGTGACCTATAATTGTCGAAACAGGCAGACAATCACACAGACAGACAGACAGGAAGACAAAAAAGATGAATTAAAACACAGACAAAGTCATAAACATGGACCAAGAAACAGACAAACACTTGTGAAGAGAGAGTTACACAGACAGACAGCAGGACAGAAAGGCAGGCAGGAAATCAGACAAGGATTGAAGCTCTAAATAGGTAAGACAGACAGACAGACAGGCCAAGAGGAACAGACAGACGAAAATCACAGACAAACAGACAGATATGCAAGAGTCAGTCAGACAGGGAAAAACAAACGGGTTAACAGATAAGTCATACAAACAGACAGGTTGATAAATAGACATACAGACAGACAGACGTGTGTCTCACCTGTGTGTATGCTGTAGCCAGGGAAACATGTTCACACTGATGTTACCCAACATCTGCACACTGATCTGACTGGTACATTTTTTACTTTGAGGCGATAAAGATCCTGAAAACACACAAGTAAACAAAAAATAAACAATAACCAAACAACAGCACCCGGTCATGCTGAGTCAAATCCAGCCCGAGGTTTCACTTCACTCGAGCATGGCAGTGATCTGAAGAAGCAAAGTGCTGAAGCCGAAAATAAACCTCCAGTTACTCAGATGTACAAGTGTGACGACATACCGACAGGTTTAATTATTGCCGTATCGCTGTCACACCAGTAAAACTCCATCTATACGGCATTTAGAAATGTGACCAGACCGAGACCACCTCTGAGAGAAGGCTCCTCGTATTTCTTATTAATTGTCATGTTAAAACAAGAACGTTTGTGAAGAACTCACGTCTGCAGGACAGCGTGGCCACCTGAGTGAGGTTACTGGCCGACGCTTTCAACGGCGTGTGGCTGATTTCTACAGAGATGTCTGCCTTTGACAAGATCTGGATTTCCTGTAAAGATAAAACATATACCTGTTTAACATCCGCTAGTTTAATGATTTCAGTTCGGTTCTGTTTCAGATCAGAAACTACAGACTAACATTTACATAGACAAACACCCTTCTGATCCCAACAGATACATGTGAGTGAATGGTGGTGTGAGTGAACCATGTACACACAATGTGCTTAAAAATATATCAGGGTTCCCACTCTTTTTCAGAGATCATTTTCCAGGACTTTTCCAGGACATTTCAAATTTAGCAAAAAAAGACAAGGCTCACAGATTCACGGCCTAAAGTAATATGTTCTTCTCTCCAGAAGTCTTAAAAACAACGTACACTTTATGGCTATTACTTAACTATACTTTTAAAGACAATTTGTCATGTGAATGAAATTTCAACATTTATAAAATGAAAAGACCGCACATATTAATACCCTCTCCTTTCTCAGGCCAATGCCGCCATGCATGCTTTAGTTTGCTGTGCATTCCCCTTGCACATGATATTCAGATTAACAAGGTTAATATAACCTGCTTACCCGTCACCATTTGCTGAAAACATTCGAGCACTTAAACCATTCCTAGCACCTGAAACCGCCAACACAAGACAGCGTCATCCGTCACAGCGAGATTAAACAGCATAACAAAAAACCCGTCAAAACTCAGCGTCCCTGAACAGAGCGCTTTCTGTTACTAACGTTAATTGTTTCGAACCAGTTGTAAACTGTTCTTTAAATGATCAAGAACATTTAAAAATAATAATTTTCCAGGACAACAAGATTTTTTCCAGGACAATTTATGTTTTCTCTCATTTTCCATGTGTTTTCCAGGACTGGAACATTGGTCATTAATTTTCCAGGATTTCCAGGTTTTCCAGGACGCGTGGGAACCCTGTATATACTTTTACTTGTAGCAAGTCGATAATATACGCTAAGTTACGAATCCTAGCATTAGGAAATAAACCACTTTCCTCATTCGCATCCAAAGAATACTTTTTTATTATTTGATACATGGATATTTAAGCAACATCCATGGCTAAGAGACCAAGAATAACAAAACCGTCTGTGCTCTCAGGGTGGGAGGAGAGATCATCCAAATGTTGATAACGTAACACCAACTTATCAGAATAAATATAATAGAATATAATGTATAGGGATGCACCGATCCGATATTTCTGGATCGGTATCGACGCCGAGAAAAAGTGAAGAGAAAAAGTGGTATCGGTGCATCCCTAATAATATATTACTAACAAATATATTTAAACTACTTTGCCTTATTACTGAACCACGTCCTCTTTATTTGTACACGTACCTTGACAAAGAGCTGTTTTACCCCTGAGTTCAGCATGTAAACTCCTATTTTTGGATCTGAGGGTGGAAAAAAAAGCAAAACCAACATTAACTTCCTAACAAGATGAAAGCAAAGACACAAATAGCACCGCGACATGCCACACGAGGGCAGCACAGAGCTACACAGTGTCTGAGAACCTCGGGCGTGTCGGCAAAGGGCGATAACGTTTAAAAAATATATTTGTGATGAAAATAAAGCTACATCAGGTTGCAGTGCATTCTGGGAGAGCTGTTCTACTGTAAAGTGAAGTTACGTAGTGATACAGAAACTTATCAGCCAATACAAAGAAGGATAAGAGTTTTAACTAAAGAATAAATAGAAAGGGGAAGTGGTAAAGGGTGTGTTAAAGACACAGGGTTTTGGTGATACATACACGCAACGCCCTCTGGTGGAGGCAGGATGAGCAGCACCATGATGTTCTCCAGCACGTAGGGCTTGAGTTTATCCAGGTGAGCCGGCCTCTCACCTCTTTCAGACAGACTGATCTGTAGAGAGAGACGTCCTTCATCCTCTGCTCCAAAACAGGAACCCTGAGGGAAAGAAAAAGAAAAAGAGAGAGAGAGAGATTTATTATAAAAAATATATATATATACACATATCTGTAATTAAGACAAAGGGAGAAATAGACAAAAAAAAAGAAAAATAAAGAGATTGTCCGTCTGTGAGAAATACAAGTACTGTTTCTGTTACAAGTTATTTAACAAAGGAAAAAATAAATCTTTTTTTTTCTCTGGAGTAAAAACAGCTCCAAGTTTCCACTTGGGGGAGTCACATGAGTTCATAAAAGAACATGTGTTTCTGGGAATTTAAAAACCCTACATCTGCACTGCGTGCCTCATTTAGAGCTCTTCCTTTTAAAGAGAAAATGTTTAAATACATTTAGTCAAAACTCCAGAGAAGCAACAGCAGCTCCTGAAGAAATGAGACTCAGAGCACCCGACCGTATATAATGCGAGAAGGTGTGGAACAGGGTGATGATCCAAAATGGGTGAAGACAGATTAACACCAAGCAGAGACATTTATACATCATCTAACACTACGTCTGTGTACTGAGGTTAAACTACTGTAAATGATTAAAGGATCGTGACACATACGCGCACACACACACACACACACACAACACACACACACACACACACTCAGATTCTCCATCAAAAACACAATAAAAAGACTAATGTTCATCTACACACCAACACAGTCCAGCAAGCGTCAGCATTCAAAATCAAATCACATTCAAACTCCAACACTCTCCACCAAACACCAACACTCTCCACCAAACACCAACACTCTCCACCAAACACCAACACTCTCCACCAAACACCACCACTCTCCACCAAACACCACCACTCTCCACCAAACACCACCACTCTCCACCAAACACCACCACTCTCCACCAAACACCAACACTCTCCACCAAACACCAACACTCTCCACCAAACACCAACACTCTCCACCAAACACCAACACTCTCCACCAAACACCAACACTCTCCACCAAACACCAACACTCTCCACCAAACACCAACACTCTCCACCAAACACCAACACTCTCCACCAAACACCAACACTCATCACCAACACTCGCCACCAAACACCAACACCCGCCACCAAACACCAACACTCGCCACCAAACACCAACACTCGCCATCCAACACCAACACTCGCCATCCAACACCAACACTCTCACCACCAAACACCAACACTCTCACCACCAAACACCAACACTCACCACCAAACACCAACACTCACCACCAAACACCAACACTCACCACCAAACACCAACACACTCACCACCAAACACCAACACTCACCACCAAACACCAACACTCACCACCAAACACCAACACTCACCACCAAACACCAACACTCTCACCACCAAACGACAACACTCTCACCACCAAACACCAACACTCACGATCCAACACCAACACTCGCCATCCATCACCAACACTCTCACCAAACACCAACACTCTCACCACCAAACACCAACACTCTCAACAAACACCAACACTCTCACCAAACACCAACACTCTCACCACCAAACACCAACACTCACCACCAAACACCAACACTCACCACCAAACACCAACACTCACCACCAAACACCAACACTCGCCATCCAACACCAACACTCGCCATCCAACACCAACACTCACCACCAAACACCAACACTCACGATCCAACACCAACACTCGCCATCCAACACCAACACTCGCCAACCAAACACCAACACTCTCACCACCAAACACCAACACTCTCACCACCAAACACCAACACTCTCACCAAACACCAACACTCTCACCAAACACCAACACTCACGATCCAACACCAACACTCGCCAACCAAACACCAACACTCTCACCACCAAACACCAACACTCTCACCACCAAACACCAACACTCTCACCACCAAACACCAACTCTCTCACCAAACACCAACACTCTCACCAAACACCAACACTCTCACCAAACACCAACACTCTCACCAAACACCAACACTTGCCATCCAACACCAACACTCTCACCAAAACACCAACACTCGCCATCCAACACCAACACTCGCCATCCAACACCAACACTCGCCACCAAACACCAACACTCTCCACCAAACACCAACACTCTCCACCAAACACCAACACTCGCCAACCAACACCAACATCTCCATCCAAACACCAACACTCGCATCCACCAACACCAACACTCGCATCCACCAAACCAACACACTCGCCATCCAACACCAACACTCGCCACCAACACCAACACTCCATCCAACACACCAACACCTCCCACAACACCAACACTCTCACCAAAACACCAACACTCGCCATCCAACACCAACACTCGCCATCCAACACCAACACTCGCCATCCAACACCAACACTCACCAAACACCAACACTCTCACCACCAAACACCAACACTCTCACCACCAAACACCAACACTCTCACCACCAAACACCAACACTCTCACCACCAAACACCAACACTCGCCATCCAACACCAACACTCGCCATCCAAAACCAACACTCGCCATCCAACACCAACACTCGCCATCCAACACTCGCCATCCAACACCAACACTCGCCATCCAACACCAACACTCGCCATCCAACACCAACACTCGCCATCCAACACCAACACTCGCCATCCAACACCAACACTCTCACCAAAACACCAACACTCGCCATCCAACACCAACACTC